>NW_011889129.1:911705-949004 GCF_000151845.1 Pteropus vampyrus | reverse complement strand
AAACATTTACTTTCTGTTAAAAAAAAAATAATTGATGAAGGTGTCTACACCCTATATCGGATTTTTATATTGGAAGCAAGTTTCCTCAAAGGGGGATGTGGGAGGCCCAGAACCGATTGTGATGCTGGGTGTAATTGCCAGCAGAGATTTTACAGTGCTACTGTTTTTACCATTATTTTTGTCGTTGGTGGTGGTGGTACCCTGGTTACAAAGTTATATAAGTTTAATAACCTGTTCAAACTCTCCCTCAGGTTCTGTTATTTTTATCACATAGTTTTGCAGAGCATGAGGCTTTCAAAAACACATATATAGACATAGAAGAATTGCCTACACTTTAAAAAAGAAGACACCTCTATTCAATAGTTTTCAAATTTTAGTATGCACATGAGAATCACCTGGGGACCTCATTAAAAATTCAGATCCTTAGAATTTACCACCAGAGCCTGATTATATATGTGGGGTGGGGCAAAGAATCCATGGGTTACAATTCTACCAAGCGTCTCCAAGACCTTTTACCTATAGGAAAACAATAGCAGTGGTGATCAGACTGTAGTCCTCAGTGTGTTCTCCCACATGAGAAAGCGGCGCCAAGTGGCCCACATTTGAGCGTGAGAGCCTTCTCCTTGGCATTCTCTCTCACCTTGATGGCGATGTGACCGTGGATATTTTCCATTTCTCCCAGCAAGGCTGACATCAAGGAGCTTTTCCCAGAGCCCACGGTGCCCACCACAGCCACTAACTGGCCTGGCCTAATGTCCAGGTTCACGCTGAAAGAGAAAGTGTATTTGAAGGAGACAAAGGCAATTATTCAAGAGGAGTTTAAGCCCCTTCTCAGACTCGCTATGGGAAGTCTGGTATTAGGAGATTTTCCTTCAAGACCGGAGAATTTGTCCTGGATATACAAGACTCCAAAATGCTTTCTTAATGTCGTTGTTGTTGTTTAGCTCTAAGAGCCTAGAGAGTGAGCCTTAACATATCCAACTCATCTATATATGCCATTTGTGCCAAACATGGGTTTCCACTGAAAAAAATCCTCTTAGAACCAACATGGTACCATCGAACACGCTGGTACCTAGAGAACTGAGTTCAACTCCCAGCTTTGTCACTGCTGAGCTATGTGATCTTGGAAGGTCACATCCTCTGGACTCATTTCTAAACTAAGGGGGTTGGACTAGATCAGTTTCTCAAACTTGGCTCTTCAGTGAGGATAGCCATTCAGTGGAGCCCTTGCTGAAAGCACAGATTCCCTGGCCCCTCTCCTGGGTATCTGGCTGTGTCTGGCTGAGGTGGGGCCCACAGTGGGCTAGACTCCTAGAAACTCTGTGTTGCGGCCCTATTGTTTGAGTTTCTAGAACATTAGGAACATCAAAAACTTGTTCACAGTCTTTGAATTTGCCCATTGAACTGAACTTGTTCTAGATTTATACTAGCAAAGTGGAAGCTATGTCCAGTCTTCTCTTTGCAAAGAGAGGCTTTCAGATTGGGAGAGTTCGGAGGAGGAGCTTTCTGGCCTGACACATCCTGGGGCAAGCTCCAGAGTCCATGTTCAAGGCAATAGAAATAGCAGAGAAGGGTGGAAAGTCCTAAGTGTAGCAGGAAGACAATAAGGTATGCTCAAGCTCCTGGAATACACTGTGTACCCTGCTCAGTGGGTGACCTGGGTGTGCTGTTACATGTATAGCAAAAGAAATATATTACATGCAACAGTGTGGCAAGAAGCGGTTAGCTTAGGGCAGAGGAGGTAGCTTCCAGGGAAGGATGTAGGAATGGGTTGTTTAGATATAAATCTCCAGATATTTGAAAGTGAATCTTATAGAAGCAGCTCCCATTGTCCACTCTGAGGAAAGAACTCCAATGTTCTCGATTATTATTCTTAAATGAATAAATGAATGAATGAACTTAAATTGAGTTCAGGTTCTTGTGTGAATCCTCCACCACCTTCAGAAACCTAGGCCACCGGCTCACTCTGCACTATCTCCATCCACAATTTGGAAAACAAACATCTGCATGGTTTTCCGTTGAACTCACATAGTCCCGCAGCAGGAAAGCAGGATGGCAGATGCAGGCATAGGCAAAGAGGTTCAGGCTCTTCCCTGTCAGCTCATCCCTCCAGGAGTTGAGCCTGCACTAGTATCTAAATGAACATGTGCACACAGCTCATCTCCCCATCTGTTCTATTACATGGAATTTTTCAGCCACAGGACCAGTGAAGAGAATCCTAAAGAACAGGATGGAAAATGGGCAACTCACTCTTGAATTGTGGCTTCCGAATTCTGGTCCCAGGTAAAGGAAGCCTCGGAAAACTGCACAACTGTGTCTGTTGAGAAAAGGCCTCTCTTTTAGTCAGATGCAGGTCTCCCTATGTCTGTCCTCCCTTCCTCAGCCCTCAGGTGTCCCTCTCTGCTTCCTCCAGCAGATCCTGAGATGACTTCTGTCAGTGCTGGCTCCTACAGTAGTACTAAGAGGAAAACAAAAACTCCTGAGGTGAGACCAGAAGTTGCCCGCATATGAAATCCTTTTCAATTCAGGAGTCCCAGGCCTATTGGTAGCCCAGATTCTAGATGGGCAGATGCTCTGGGTACATTCTCAGGCCCTGCATCACCTCATGTTCTGGTATAAATTCCACTTCTGTGTATAAATTCAGCCACTGCTCACCCTGGAATACAGGCCAACTGCATGTTCTGGCCATGAATGCCCCCAAACACTTAAACCTCCAGAACCTGTGTTTTTCTTTGCTCCAGCCTATCTTCCCAGCTCCGCATGCTCAGCTCCATCCTGACTTCTGCTTTTGAGACCTTTTGCAGGATTTCTTGCTTATTCTCAGAACGGCTGACTTAGCTTTGTCTAGCAATCTGGCTAAGCAATCTATTCTGAGTGTAAACGTAACTTAAAGTAAACACAGTATGCTTATATGTAAAGGTAGGTTCAAGGTAAGTCCCCAAACTCTCTCTTTCAATCAGTTTGCTGCTGCTGAGCCCCGTATATCAAAGTTCTGGTACAAGCACTGTGAATAAGTTTGGGAAGAAACTTCCAAGTTCATTTACCAAAATTGCAGTCATGTCGAATGGCAGATGTGTCCAACTCATCCCCTCCCAAGTACTTCTCCAGCCGTCGTATGGAAACACTGGCCTAAAGAAGGACAAAGAATCTCAAGAATAAAAAATCCAATGACCAATACAAGCAGGGAGAGGATTTTGACTTTGCCATCAGCCTTAAATGTGGAAGAAGACAGTCAACCTGCCAGGCTTCTTGCCCATAATTTGCCACTTGCCAAAGCTGGAACCTCCCGATACTTACCACAAACTCAGGCACATCTCAGCCATGAGAGAGCCAGCCCATCCCTCTGGACAGAGGCAAATTAAGAAGCTCTGTTTCAGCCCTTCAGAAAACTTGGGGCAGGGGGAGCAACTCCACTGCTCTTTCCAATCTTTGGACCTATTTCCAGAAACCGTTTCCTGCCTTCCTCTTAGGTCAAACCCTAACTTCTATCCGGTTCTGGCAACTAGGCCCCTAGCATGCTCTTTAACTGAGTTCATGCCTTGATGACCCATTCAGTGTCCTAACTGAGCCACTACTGGGACTCTGTAGAAGAACTGGCCATGGCACACTTCCACACAGGCCAAGCTTAAACTGCAGCTGATCCAAATATCAGCAGAACACCCTGTATTGCTCCTGGGACATGGGAACTTGGGAAGATTTCCAGGAGCTTTTACAAGGATGTTCCTCACCTGCCTCCCTGTCTTCCAGGGAGGCTGTCACGAGATGATTTCTCGTCACCAACTGGATTCTGATGAGTATAAGGCTTTCTGCCTCTCCTTAGAGTGCAACTGCAGACTATGCCCTGCCTAGCTGCTGCAGGGACCAGCTCCTGAGAAACAGAGTGTCCCATTGCCCTGTCACATTGTCATCTGGCCCCTTCTATTTCAATGTCATCTTGTGGGACAGGAAATGCAGGGAGCTGACACTTTTGTTGATCTTGTTTTGCCATGTAATAAACTGAATTTCTCAGCACCTTCCAGAACAGGCGGGCCTTCTCCTAAACACCAGCCCTTCCTATGGCCTGAGCTGTCTGAAGTGAGCCACCTCTGAGATGAATGCCGATCACCACACTCTGTCATCCTGGCTACCTCACCAGTCTGCCACCTGCTCTGTCATCTTCCCCCTGAGGTCTGGTGCCTGGTCCATCTCAGTGACCATGCTCGGTTTTTAGGAGCCAGATACTCGCCCTGGCCCATCCAAAGCCTCTTGAACTCCAAACTCATTTTCTGACAGCTTGAGGCTTTCAAATTGCCTTCAGTTTTACCACCACGTGGACTAATACAAAGAGAGGATCTTTTATCTCCCTTCATGCCGTAGTTCTCTAATGCTATACAAATCCTTCAACAGCCTTGGGAAAATGTAAAGAGAACTAGGCTTGGAAAAGGGCTTAGAAATGTTCCAAGTACCAGGGTCAATCATAAATGCTTTTATAAGCATCGTCGTATAAATGGGCTCAGAGAGAGCTTGTGATTTTACTAAGATCAAACCATTGTTCTCCAGAGACCAACAAATCTTTCTAATTGAAAGTTCACCAGCAGAAGCTAGAAATGAGATATGATAGGCCAGTAATTCTGAAATCGGAGATAATTAATTGGAGACAGTCAGTTAACAGTGAAAGTCCTACGTACCTGGAGTACAGCGGAGATCACCATTGGGAGTATGGTCATGGGATAGCGTAGGATATTGAAGAGAGAGATGGCGGTGAAAGCCTTTTCTGCATCCAAAATATTATTGCTATCCACAAGGACGTAAACTGAAAATGTGACCACAGATACCTGGAAAAGCAAGGTCGTGAGCAATTTAGTCCTACAAGGAAAGGCTCAAGCAGCCTTGTACTAAGTCTCAGAAACACAGCATATCAGAGTTGAAGGAGTCTTAGGGATTATATCAACCTTCCCAAGTTGCAAATGAAAAATTTGAGCCAGAAAAGAAGGAAATATCTTGCCTGATTCATAAAGTCAATTAATGGCATTGCTGGAACCAGAGCTCAGGTTTCCTGGCTCCTGTACCAGTGTTTCTTCTACTATCGACCCAGATGGTCTCCCCAAGAAGATGGGAAGCCCTTCTTTGCAAATCATTCCTGGATACCACATTCATGCTGAACATCCTCCAACTTGCTCTGGGCTCTCAGACCACCAAATTGTACACAAGGGTGAAACTGGAGTTGGGGGCATGGGGTAGGAAGAACGGTCTAGAGAGTTAAAAAGTGGGGTGGAGTCCCCTAGATTTTGGGGTCAGGCCTACAGGTGCTGGGCAGTCTGTCAGGACAACCCTTTGTCTTCAGGAAGCTGACCCAGCCCACTGACTCATGTCACTCACCAGGACTGGAGTTATGTATAAGAAAAACATTATCATAGCCTGCAGCTGCCCATAGGCGAGAAGGTTCTTAAGCTCTTTCTTCCGAATGTCATGGATTTGTTCTTTGAATGAAGGTTCCCATGCGAAATATTTCAGGATCTAATAGGATAGAAAAGAGCACAGTTCACACTGTTGCCCCAAAAGGACACTCATCCCTCTATTTTTAGAATATGCTCCCCAAAATCAGCAGGGGAGGGGTGTAGAAATCCATATTGTAAAGTATGATTACAGAGAGGTAGCTCGTGTTTGTTGACAATCTACTATGGATAAAACATTTTAAACACATTATTTTACTTAATTCCTGTAACAGTCTATGTGCGACCAACTGTCCCAGTATGCCTGGGACTAAGAGTTGTCCAGGACATGAGGCTTTCAGTGCCAGACCTGGAAAGTTCTGGATAAACCAGGAAGAGTTAGTCCCCTACTTTTGTAGAATTATTGTATCTATTTTAACAATAAGGAAACAGGCTGAGAGAAGCTAAATAACTTGCCCAAAGTCACCAAGCTAGGTAGTGGTAGAGCCGAGATTCAAAACCAGGTCTAGTCATTTTGCCACACTAGCAGAAAAGCATATCAAAGTTCTGTGTGAAGAAATATCAGGGCATTTTCAAGAAGTTTAGGGTAATGCAAAATCTATCTATCTATCTATCTATCTATCTATCTATCTATCTATCTATCTATTGGGGGAATTAAAGTGGGGAAAAATGTTTTCAAGTTTAAAATATATATATATGTATATATACCTATATATACACATATATATGTATATATGCACGTATATGTATATATATGTATATATACATACATATGTATATATGTGAATATATGTGTGTGTATATAGATGTACATATATATACATATGTGTATATATATACACACACACATATATTCATATATGTATACACATACACACACACACATATATATTCATAGTCTTATTGGTAACCTTTGTAGAATAAATGCATTATTTTAAAAGTTGTCAAATAGAGAAAAGAAGAAAGCATTTAGCCTTCCTATCCTGTACGAATTTTATTTTAAGGTAATCAACTAGTTGAGATAATTCTTCTTTATAGAATTCCAGCTTATCAATGTCAAAGGATTAATGGAATTAAAATATCACCCTTTTGTAACTCCTAATGAAATAATAGATCAAGGCAATGATCCGCAGTGGCTGTTAAATTTTTATGACAGTGGTTTTTCAACCTTAGCCACATATTAAAATTACTTAGAGAGTTTTAAAAATATACTATATGGCTAAAGCTCACCCCTAGAGAGTCCAATTTAATTGGTTTGAAGTAGGGTCCAAACTTCAGTGGGTTTTACAAACTTCCTAGGGGATCGAAATGTGCTGCCAGGGCCACAAATCACTGTTCTAGGTGAAAGAATGGCAGGAAACTTAATAAGGGATAAATCAGGCTAACAACTCCTGGACCTCTGCCTACACATCATCACCAATGTTTGAAAGTACACACCACAGCATCACCTGAAACATCCTTACCCACCCTGTCCAAAAAACATCAAGCCTAAAAACATAATCAAGTTTTAGGCCTAAGCACCAATTTACAAGAAATTCATGAAACAAGACAACCTAGTTTCTCTAATATGACTCAAAAAAGAGGGGCAGGGGAAGAGGTACTATTGTGGAGTAAAAGCACTGTCAACTAAATGCCATGTGTGAATATTTTTGAATCCTCATTCAAACTAACCAACAGTTGTGTGTGTGTGTGTGTGTGTGTGTGTATGTGTGTGTGTGTGTACACGCGCATGCATGCGCATGTGGGGGGGAGAGAGAGAGAGAGAGAGAGAGAGAGAGAGAGAGAGAGAGAGAGAGATGAGGCAATTAGGAAAATTTAGTGGTACCAAAGAATGATTGTTAATTTCTTTAGTTGTGATAATGGTATTGTGGTTATGTTAAAAACAAAGTCTGTCTTTGAGAAATATATACAAAGTATTTACTAATGAAATGACAACATAATCTGGGATTTTCTTTAAAATAATCTAGCAGAGCATGAAGTGGGAAGCGGAGGAGTAGAAATGAAACTAGGTTATGCTGATAATTGCTAGAGCTGGTTGGTGTCCATGGGGGTTCATTCTGTCTACTTCTGTGCAGATTTGACAATTTATAAGGTAATGTAAAAACAAAACAAATCATTTAAGGTAAATAAATAGAAACAAAAGTTCAAATGAGGGCCTGAGAGGGGTAGTAAGAGAAACAACAGGAGACTTGTGGGTAAATGAATCAGGAGTCATGTGACACCACACAGGCCTAGCAGCAGGAGTCCACAGCCTCTATCAGGGTTTGTTAAGGCCTGCTGCTGTCATTGCACACAGAGGGCTACCTACGGCTTGATGTCTCACCTTGATCCCACTGAGAATCTCATTCATGATCTTTATACGTTTATCTTTATTTTCCATATTTTTTACCTGCCAGGAAAAAGTAAAACAAAAACAAAACACACTTTTACATGAGAAGATCCAGATTTGCTGCAGACGCTCGTGGTGGCACTCGTGGCTGCCACTTGGTAAGAACTCGAGGTGCCCAGTGATGGGATGTGTCTCTCCCACTCTCCTCTTTGCCCACTCTGCCTCTAACACAGCCACCATCTTTCTGATCCTTGAATGTGCCAACCCCATTTCTGCCCCCTACAGTCTTGGCCTGACTATGCCTTCTTCTCAGGTTGTTTTTCTCAAGGCTTGCTCCTTCATGGTCAGGCTTGTGTTGTTCAGAGCTCAGCTCAAATGTCCCCTTCTCACAGAGGCTTTTCCTGACCCCATAATCTAAAACAACCACCCAGTTAACTCGCTGTCATATCAGCCTGTTTAATTCTCTGTGTAGCAAGGTCGATGGCCAAGACTTAGGCTTAAAGTTTGGGCCACTCGTGTGACTGCCCTGCAAGGTTTGTATTGGTTTGTATTGCTATGGTGGAAAAACAGGGGCAATAATCACTGTTCTAAGAACAGCCCAGTGGAGAGGGTGGAAGAGTTATGCTCAGGGTCCCTGGACAGCTCTTCTCATTCCAAGCAGGCTCTTCTCTCTAACATGAATGAAGATAGAGTATATAAACATTAAGAGTGGTCAGAAGATGCAAAGGGAAGATAAAGAAAGCTAAATTAATTTGGAATGGTAGAAGGACTTCCATCAGCTTTGCTTTGCCCACACTCCCACAAGAGTTAGAAAAAAAATAAGAAAAAGACTTTAGACTTTGAAGAAGGTCTATATCCCCAGGGTGACTTTGTTTCTTTACCTGAATAGCCCTACTTTTGGTGGTGAATATTGCATTAACTGGGATTAGGATTGCCATCAACCCAACACCTGCTAAGACTGAGGGTCCCAACTCTATCCATAGGAAGAAAATGGAAAAGGCAATCTGTAGAACAGTTGACCACAGCATTTGGATATAGTTAGCCACATCCATGAGCTTCTGGGAATCCACAGACATCAAGTTCACTGTTTCTCCTATGGTGTACTGCTTCCTGTCCCGGTTGGATAGGATCAGTGCCTAAGGATAAAGACTGGCATTAGAATACATGGACAAGGACAAGGATCCTGGGGAGTAACAGGGGAAACTTAGGAAATGAGACTACAGCAAAAGGATGGGCTCCACATGGACACAACCTTTTCAAGGGGCTGTGCCTTCTTGCCTCCAAATTTTACATACACTCTTCTCTCATCCTGACCACTCTTTCTTGCTATTCCCACCTTCTCTAATCCCACACGCCCCACCCCCACTTCTTTGCTCAGAAAATTCCTACTTATTCTTTAGTGTTAGCGTAGATGAAACTTCTTCTGAAAAGATTTCCCTAACTCTCAATCTTAGATACCCGTCCTGTGTACCCGCATAACATCTTGTGCTTATCTCAGCCATTACATTCATCACATTGAGCTGTACTTGTCTTGTTTTTCTATTTCCCTACCGGATGTACACTTTGTGAGGACAAGGGCTACATCTGTCCATTTCACTACAGTATCATAGAGCACACAGTAGGGGATCAAGTACTAAAGGATGGAATGAATGGAGGGATGAAGAGAGGAAGCATCTGCTGATTCTGGCCTTGCGGCCTTTTGATACGGCAATGTTATTTGGAGCCATACTCTTATGAGGAGGTTGCAACCATTCCCAGGAAAGACCGAGATCTTAGAATAGAGAGGAAAACTGCAGGTTCCCACATTTGAAGCAAAATGACTTTCTTATTATCAGGAATTTTCAAGCAATGTCTAGATACCTAAATGTTATGTATGGGCCTTCTATTCTCATGTTAAAAAGATCAGAAGGCTGATCGACAGTGCCTTGCAATAATGCACCCTGCTAAGGGACTTGGGTCGGGGGCCACTGAAACTGGCTTGCACTACGCTCACCAAAGCACTGTTGGTGTGGGCTCCATCTTCCTGGAGGAAGGAAAACCTTCTTCTAGTTCCCACAAAGACAGTGTATGGGCTACGAGTGTCCTTAGACATTCACCTCAGTTCTCCTAGAAGCTCTACTGTCATCTTAATCCACCAACACATTTTTTTCTCTGGAACATATCAGGATTCTTGGTCATACAGTAAAAATAGAAATTTCCTAAAATGTTAGGCCACCAAGGTTCTAGAGAAATCAGTCCACCTCTTTGCCTCCCTTTTGGTGTGGAAAAACAAAACACAACAAAGTAACATGTTCAAGGTAATTGCTATAGTTTTCTTTTCTTAATAAATCTCAGTAAAGTGGAAAAGTAATTGATCTAGTCTCAATAGGCTTCATCTAGGCACAGCTCTTGGCTATGTAATTGTAGGCACTGAAACGAGCTAAGCCTTATTTCTCTGTAAAATGGGGATAATGCAATTACTTCACAGGGCTATGGATTGATAATAGATGTGAACATGCTTAATAATATTTCATAAATGAAGCATTGTCTAAACATATGGAATTGGTTTTAGATTCTATTTTAGTAGCAATATTTATGTAAATGAAGGCCTCATTAAGGGTTCTATTTTACAAATTCCTTATATATGCAACAGTTGCAAAAACTGTTAAGAATCAAAATAGTGGGAACAAAACATCACAATTAAAAAAGCGTACATTCGTTAGAAATGACTGAGACAGCCTGGTTAGTGACCCCATATCCTGCAAACCAACAGAAATCTAATATCTCCAGAAGAAATAAGGTAATTAAAAAATTAATTTGAGGAAAGACAAATTTCAATGTAAGGGTTTCTGAGAGTTTAAAGGATTTGACCAGATTTCTGAAATTTGACCAAATTTCAATGTAAGGGTTTCTGAGAGTTTAAAGGATTTGATTTAGATTTGACCTGAAGACATTCGGATTACCTGTCTGGTCTCTTTTGATAAGTCAACATCTACACAGAGAAGACAGACACATCAGTGTTTTGAGGGAGGAAAGCAAAAGAGAAAACCAGAAACTGTAATAGAGAAATCACTGTGATGGAACTCTCTAGTGGTAGAGGAAAAAGAAGAAAGGGCAATTGCTTGATGTTCTGACCTATAAAAATTCTTATCTCTTCATTTATGAATTTGCTCCTCAGGCTTATAGTCACTGATCCTAACTATTCTATTTTCATTTCTTTTTCTTTCTTTCTTTCTTTTTAATTGAAATGTAATTGACTCTATTTTCATTTCTTAAGGGACGAAATGAAACTTCATCTTGGTATCTAAGAGATACAGAAAATACAGATGCCCTGAGAAAGTTAACCATTAAAGCAACATATCAGAGGGAAGATGAGCAAAATCATCTCAAGAAAATGGAGAGCTCCCAAGTCTGCAGAACTCCATAAGCAGAGTGAATATATTTACAAATCAAAAAAGGAATCAGGCAGAAGAGGGGTTGGTCAGCCACTAAAGATTTAGGAAAAGAAGTCTCTAGGAAGAAGCGGGTCTGGGGAGATGGAGCCTTGGGCTCATAGAGCTTCTAGACTGTGGTAAAATAGTAATTTGAGATGGATGCACCAGATCCTACGAGTGCAGTTTCATGTAGTATCAGGCTTAAGTGCTGGCAGTTTTAAGAATCTGCCCTTAGCCAGCTTCTTTTCTGACTTTACATTCTTTCCCAAGACATTTTTCACCTTGCCAAGAGAGGTAGAAGAGAAGGACAGATAGGCAAGCTTTCAAGGCTAAAAGGCAAATCCTGGGGGGAGATGGGTTTGCTAGCTTTTCCCTGGAGTGCATGCTCCCTCCTACCCCACCCCTACACCTTATGTCTATATACACATTTTTTGTATTTTAATTTCCATCTAAAGAAGGCTGTATGGTTAGTCAAAAACCAAGTGTTGAGGTCAATGATCATTTCCATCAAATTTTCTTCAATCTTGGAATAAATGCTCACGTTTACTAAGGGGATTTTCTTTGGCGATACCTGATAGTCCACTTACCTTTTTATATACAGAAGCCATAATGATTGTCCGTACGTTTAGGCCCAGAACAAAGCACAGTTGAAAATGGTACTGAAGGCAGATAGACTGGATGGAGGCCACGGCGAACAAGAGGATCGAATAGATATATCCAACCCACACGTAGGTGTTACGGTCATTTGTGAAGGAGATCATCAATCTACCAGAGCAAAACCAAGTGATTCTCATCAAGCCTTTACAGGGTCCTCACACTCCTCGTGCATAGCCCGCTACCCTACCCCGCCCTGTGAGTAACAAAAGTGACCAGATTTGTCTGGTGTTTTCGGAAGGCTGAGCGCTACAGTGTACTAGCACTTTTGCTTTGGCTTGGAGACGAGCAGTGAGAGCTTAGGACAAGCTTAGGATGTGTCTAGCATGAGTTAGTAGGGCTTCCACTGGAGGATTGTTCATTCCATAGACCTCAGCAGACAGACGTCCTGTCATGGTTATCCTGAACTGCCCACCGAAGGCCGTGACCGGGAGCCAGGAGGTACCGACACCAGGTTCAAGGCTCTCCCCGGGTATGCTGCCCACCTCTTGGATGGGGCTCAGCCCACGACAGTCCTGTTTAACAAACAAGAGCCCCTACCAAGTGTCTGGCTTCCTATGGTGGGGGAGCAGATGGGTGTGGAAAAGAGAGAGGCTAAAGGACATATCATCTTAGATTTCAAAAGCTGTCGTGTGCTTTTCAAGAACACAATGCTGTAAGGTGAAAGAAAATTGTGAGCATTTTTTGAAAATGGGAATTAATAATAAGCTCCAGCCTGCATACAGAGGGCCAAGAAGGAGAGTGGCAGAGGAGGCCCTGAGACAGCCCAAGGCCCATGAACTCACTTCAGCAGCTGAGGACTCACAAACGTTAATATGTCATTCATGAGCTTCAGCAGCAACGATTTCAGGATTATGACGTAGAAAATTTTGAAGAAGGTCTTGACCAACCAGGACTTGGGAAAGTCTTCTGTGGTCTTAGATTTCTTTTGTTTCTTTTTAGCTTCTTCCTAGGTACAAAACCAAAGGACAGTGTCCACAGAGCTGAGGGATGTAAGACTGTGTTCTGCACCGAATCCTGGTGCCTTCTTTGTCCAGAGTTTGGTGACTCACAGGGGCACACAACACATATTTACGAGTGAAATAATAAATTAATTAACTGCTAATGCTAACTCCCACCAAGGTACAAATTCTAGTAGGTTAAGGTATTATTTTATTTTTCTATTTTCAAAAACATTTTATTATAGAAAATTTCAAATCTACCCAAAAGGAGAGCAAAGAGTACGTTATACCCCCACGTATTCATCACTAAGGTACTGTTAGGATTGTGAATACTATTAATGATAAAATATGCACTGCAAAGGATAAAGTGCAATAAAAATATGAGGACAAAATCACCATGACACTGATGTCCCCTTGTCCGAGACATAAAGAACATTCACACAGACCCTCATGGACAGTTACCAGGACAAGGACATCTTGGCTTTGGCTCTGGTTCTTGTTCAGGCCGTTCAGGCCGCCTCCGGAGTTCCTCTGGGATTTCTTCTGCTGCCGTCTCTGAAATGCCCGCCTGGACTTCAGCAGCTCCTCTGCCATGACTGTTTCAAATTTGCTGACTAGTATCTTGGTTTTAAGCTTTTCGTCAACATCCCAGACATCTTTCAGTGTCAGAGGTTGCTTATAGCCTTTCAGAACAATGCTAGGACAAGAGTGACCCACAGGCTGAGTCAGAGGCTGTTTACTTGGTGTCTCTATCAAAGCCTGCCTCCCAGTTCCGGGATGGAGGACAGAAGAATCAGACTTCTCCCTTTCCACACCACCCCATCTCTCCTGACCCTTTGAACTTGACAGAAGAGTGGAGGAGAGCAAGAAAGGGATATGGTGGGGGTAGCAGAAGGTGGTAGACAACAAGAGAAAGGGAAGAGGAGGGGTACTGCTGAATTAAAAGAGCAAAAAGAGCATCACCTCCCCCTGCTCCTTCCTCCTCAAACACTGGCTGCCGCTCTGCTGCTCTGGCATCTCCCTGAGGGGCCTCCACGATGCCCTGAAAGAACTGAGCAGATCTGGAGGCCACCTCGACACTGTCTCTCTAGGTCAGAGCCCCTCAACCTGGCATTTGAGAACACGAATGGAAAATAAATCACATCTTTATTTTTAATAGCTTCTAACTGATATTTAGCCTTTCCTTCTAATATAACTGTAGGCAACCAACCAGAGTTGTAAAAAGGAATACCTATGCCTTTGTCACCAGGAGAAATCACAGATGTTTTCATGGCTTATTTACATGCATCGCTACTTTGAAACTATGGTCATCATTAGACCCGTGACTAGATCTTGTTATTTAATGCATTAATAAAGAAGCATTTCTTTTTTGGTTTTAAAAAATAGATTTAAGTAGCTGTATTTCAATATATTTGTTTTTCTCAATAATCATATGTCTTTTATGCATTTAAAACATGATCTGAGAAGGGGTTCATGGGTGTTAATAACCAAAAGAGTCCATGGAACTACAAAGGACAAGAACATCTACTCCAGATACTCTGGGAGCCCAGGCCAGATATTCTATCCTTTACCCTCCAAATCCGTACCACACTGCCTGCCCTCACATTTCCCTTTTCCTGTCCTACTGCCTCTTTTTCTTACTTCCCTTCCTTTTCTCCTTGGAACCCTCAGGTTACCAAGAGCCCCAGTCTTCCCAATGAAGGGATTCAACTAAATTGATCTGTAAGTTTTAACATTCTCTGACTCTAAGTAGAGGAGAAATGGAGGCCACAGGAGGCATTTTTAAAAATGAAAGTTTCCATCACTTTCAGAAGACTGAGGGGGTAAGGATAGTGACAACCCACTCTCCAGGCATTTCCTACCTGTCATACCAACTAAAGGTAATGCTACTCAGAAACGAAGCCGTGAATGATGGATTCTGCAAGACACACAAAAAATGAGAAAGTAAATCAATTGGAAACAGGAATTTTATGGAATTTTAAAATCAGAAACTGACATAATTTTGTGTTAGAAACTAGATATGATACTGAAGTAGGCTGGTCAACATATATTTATTTGGAGACCCCAAAGTTACTAGTAGAGGGATAATCAGATCTTCTGGCATAGATATATGAATTAATTGTCTATGCTGAAGATCTGTGGGTCAACGTAAAGGCGAGTGTTTCCACACTAGTCGCTTTCTGTTTCCTTATGTCATAAAATGGTCTTATACCATTGTATTCTGGGCTCAGGGAACTGCCAAGAGACCTAGACATCTCCAAGTTACATTTGTCAAGTTGCCATGCAATCAAATAATCTACAAGGTAGGTATATTTAGAGTCTTACATCTGATAGCTTATCTTTTTCTGAAAATGCTGAAAGGATCAAGATCAGGATCTGTAATGCATAAGAAATGAAGAACAGGCAGGAGTAGGCCAGACTGGAATTGTTGCCCTATGGGAAAACAAAAAACAAAACAGAAAAAAAAAAAAAAAAACAGAGAAAATGAGCCTTTCATTCAAATTAAGTCTAAACAGCCCACAGATGTCAATACTTGTGATTAAATCCTATATTGAATCCCCTAAATACAATTCAGTCCTGCAGCTCAACCTATTTTATGCCATTCACTCCAACTTAGAAGTTGCCTGGCAGTTTCTCCTCACATCACCCTCTCTTTCCTCCTTACCTGTAGCAGCATCCGAATCAGAGTCTGGAATTGGAAAGTATCACAGAGTATTGAGAGAATCCAGAATAAGGACAGGAACCAAGAGTCCTTCTGCACACACCATCGCCTGCTGTGTTGGATCAGCAAAACCAGGAGCTAGAGAGAAATTCACATCAACTTCTGAAAAATGTTGTCACTGGTCAAGGATAAGAGGCAAAAAGGATGTCAGAAAACAAAGGAAGAAAGGAGAGCTGAAGGAGGAGATTGTTATACCTAATCTGGCCAGGCAGAAAGAACACAAATGCCAAACTGTAGATGTCCTCTCTGATGCCATCCGACTCTCTTTCAGGGCCTCTGAGCTCTCCCTTGGACCCCTTTACTGACCCCATCTCTATTTACCACACTTGAGTGGGGAGTTAGCCAAGAACACAAAGGGTCACCATCTGCATTTTAATGGAATTATTTTGAGAGCCAGAAGAACCTTTTCAAGACCAAAGGAAATTAATCTCCGGCACTACAGTTGTCAGCTGGGGGAGGCAGATTCTGCTGAATAGGTGCGAGGTGTCTGTATCATGATTTTCTAATAATAGCAGACGAAGCAATTAATAAAAAACAGCTTGCCTGTAATAGTTCACCTGTATGTAATTAATTAAATGCAAATTATTAACTAATTAGTTAGTTAGTAAACCAGCATTCTGGAAGGGGGGGAAAAAGCTATAATTTGTAGCATTTGCCAACTTCTGTGGTATAAAGACTCCCACCGTGGTGGATTTCACATGATGTCACTAGATGCAGGGTTGAGAAGTGATGCACACAATCAGCTCTGTGACACTGCAGCTGCAGCACACCACACCACCAAGATCTTCCTTTATTTTATAACAGTGTTAAAACAACAATGCCTACAAGAGCCAGGCAGTCCATGTTACTGAGTGCAGTGAGTCTGGGGGACTGTACTGAGCACATACCTTGTCTCAGTATGGGGGCTACCCAATGCTAGCTGACTATTGCCCTGTGGGAACGTGGGCCCATAGTTGTCAGACATTCTGATTTTTTGAAAAAGACTGGAAATCCAAATAATTATGAGGCATCTTCTTCTTTTGAAATGATGGCATCTCAGAAGGAAATTTAACTTTGGGTGGTGAACACGCAATGCAATATACATATGGTGTATTATTGCATTGTACACTTGAAACTGATATAATTTTACTAACCAACATCACCCCAATAAATTTAATTTAAAAAACTATATAGTATCCCCCTCAAAAAAATGTTTGTTGAAGGAACATTAGCTTCTGTCATCAAGTTTATGCAAACAACTCTAGACTCAATGATCCACTGATTAGTCTACAGTCAATCAATTTAAAAACAGTATTTACAGCATTTAAGAAAATTATTTTACATTAAGAAATTTGGATTCTACAAATGATCCTTAGATGGCAAGATATGAGGGCATACGATATATATCTTAGACATTAAAGCTAGAACTTACTCTAGAGAGAAGGCTCTCTGAATTAATGTTTAAAAGAAGATGGAAAGCTAAACTTTGTTTCACCCCATTACAATCGAGCTTTGCCTCATCATAGGTCCCTTGAAAAAGGCAGACGAAATTGGACTTAATTTCATTCCAAAAGAGTAAATTTCAGTGAGATGACTGTGAGCAGAGAAAAGATAAACAAGGCAGAAGTGGCGATAGGCCTTACCCATGTGCCCAGGTAGAGGCTTGGATTGGTATATCTAATGGCAGGGACTGAGGCTTGTCCAGAGTCTTCTGTGAATACAAGAGCCAGTTCTATGGCTGCTAGAATAAAAAGAAACCCAACGAGCACCTGAGAAGGAAAAAAGACCACTGTTAGGAAGATTTCACCCTTTAGAATAAAATGGTTCCCAGTAATAGATGGTAAAAATGGTGTTCATGATTCAGATAACTCAATAAATATTTCTGGCATGAATGGATACACGTAATTCAAGCGATATAATAAAAGTCAAAGGATGCTGTGTTAAGTGTTTTTGAGGAATGTTGAATGTGATCGTTTTAAAATGCGCCCACAAATTTTTTGATATTCCTCCTTTCAAAAAGCAGAGCTTTGTTCCCATTTCCTTGAGTGTGGACTGAACTTAGTGACTTGCTTCTAATGAACAGAATATGGTGGAAGTGAGAATATGTGACTTCCAAGATGGAAAACAAGGTGGCTTCCTCCTGGTTCCCTCTCTTAGATCACTCACTGCAAGGAAAGCTACTAGCCCCATTGTGAGGGACTCAAGCAGCTCTACAGAGAGGCCACTTGGTAAGGCAATGAGACCTCCTGCCAAAGGCCATGTGAGCAAGTCACTGTAGAATCAGATCTTCTAGTCACAATCAAAACTTCAGATGACCTTAGTCCCAGCATATTAACTATAACCTCATTAGAGATCTTGAAACAAAACTCAGATACACTGCTCCCAAATTCTTGATGTGAGAAAACGGTGAGATAAAAATTTTATTGTGTTGCACAGCAATAGGTAACTAAGACAATAGTTAACAATTTGTTACACAGCAATAGGTAACTAATACAATAGTTTTAAAAGGGGGATCCCCCACCCCAATTGGGATGACATTATTACCTGTCTTTGGTCATTAGTTCCAGCTTTTTCACTATATAACCTTTGAAAATATTGCAAATGATTGCAACTATGTCATCCTAAGATGACTCCAAGCCAATCAGTATTTGTCCTGTAAGCTCATGAGTCATAATATATATTGTATTGTTTTAAAGTATCATCTCCACCCATTAAGATGGAAAATTACTACTTCCGCTGAGGAGTTCTACCAGTATCTTAGTCCTGAAAATGAAGATTTTTACTATCTCACCTACCCTCATCTTTTTCTACTGCCATCCATCTAACCCTACTCATTCTCATGTCTCATTCATCCAGAATGGCTAAGATACTGGGCCCTTTGTAATAAAAACCAGCCAAGGAGAGAGATGACTGCACCCTTAACCAATAGGACCAGTGCTGTTATTTAGAAAGGCAGAGAGTCAAAGACATGTTAATAAGAGGAATGCATTTTTTCTAAAGTAAATAATATACTACACAGTACTGTGCTTACCGCACATGAGAACGTAATTTTTTTTTTTTTTGGAAAAAAAAAAATGGCTTTTGAAGCGGTAAGTTATGTTAGCCTTCAGGTGAATTAGGAGATAAAATAGAGCAAGCCCTCTTGAAGATGACTAGATAAAGAGAATACCAACCAGCGGACCATTCCCCAGGCCAAAGAAAAGGAGGGGGCCTTGCTATGGGTTTACATATATTCAACTCTGTACAAATTGATTAGAAATACATGGAGCAATCCATACCAAAAAGGACCAATTTATGTTATAAAGAATTCCTACAAAACAATATTAAAAAAAAACAACAAACTAACAACCAATGCAAAAAATAGAATATAAATAGATAATTTAGAGAAAAAGAAACACAAAGGGCTTCTAAACTATAAAAAGATGTTTAACCTCACTAATAATAAGAGAGGGCAATTTCAAATTATGATCTACTGTTTTTCACTTAATTGATGAGCATAGATCAAAAAGTTTTATAATAAAAATTTGATGAGACTGAGGAAATTTCCTTGATGGAGGGAAATTTATACTGTCTATAAAAATTTCGAGTCCACATACTCTTATCCCAGTAATTCCATTTTTAGGACTTTATCTTACAGACACACTCATATGTGCAAAGCTATTTATTGCAGCATGGCTTATGATGGCAGAAGGTTAAAACTAAATTTCTATCATTTAGGGCACATAAATTATGGTACATCCAAATAACAGCATCTTAAGAAGTCAGTAAAAAGAAAGAAGCAGATCTTTATGTGCTAAAAATAGAAGATCTCTAAGACACAGAGAATGAGACACTAGCATTTGTGTGAAAAAAAAAAGTAGATAGGTATTTGTACCAACGTGAGCTGTTTATCTCTGGAACTGGTATTGATGGTTGCCAACTCCAACAGAATGAGTAACTAGAGTTATCATGTACCCTTTTGTACCTTTTAAAATTTCAACCCTCTGTAAATCATTTATTCAAAAGATAAACACCTCCATTTAGAAAAATGAGCAAGCGATGTGAACAGACAATTTGCAAAGGAAGAAATATTCTTAACACATTTTAAAAAATCAGTTGCATTTAGTACTTGTAGAAATGCAAAGTAAAACAATAAGATGCTCTTTTTGCATATAAAATTAAAGAAACATAATATTATGTAATGCTAGCAAGAGTGCAGATAAATTCACTTTAACACACTTTTGGTGAGACTATATGTTGGCAAAAACCTTGCTAAATTATAAAAAATTTCCACTGCGTTTCAAAAATCTTAAACTGCTCATATACTTGATATAGTAATTCTACTTCTAGGAATCTATTCTGAGGACATAATCTGAATTGCAGACAAATATTTGTGCATAATAATGTTAACTGGAGTCTCATTTTTAATACTGGAGAATTTATAAAACCTAAACTAATCCAAAATGTGGTGGAAGGGTGTAGAGAGAAGTTTATGTTGCAAGAGCTGATAAAATAAGTATGGTATACTCATGTGATGAACAATTTTGTTAGTCATCAAAATTTTGTCGAAAAATAATGTTAACCCTTGAAAATGCTTTTTATATCAGCTCATGTAAAAAAAAGTAGACTACAAAATTGCATATATAATGAGTTCAATTATGTTTTTAAAATATTCATAGAAAAAGACGGGTGTTTCCAGTCCAAGATGTGAGGTTTCATACACTTGTTTATCTCCCATCCTTCCCCATTCCACTGAAATGATGATGAAGTACCCAAGAAATAAAGCCATGATAGCACGAAAATATGAATGAAGAAAGCTGAGCTCAGTAGACCAGATAAGTTTTAGAAGACAAAAAGCAAATGTGTCAACAGTGACGGGCAAAAGCAGAGAAAACCGTGGCCCAAAACACACACAAGAAAAGGCAACAGTGAAAGGGGGGCCTGAGATAGACATTACTGGTTGCTGTGCTGGTATTTTCAGTCTGCCCACCAGATTCACTCTCCACTCTTGTCCCTTCAGATCTACAGTGCTAACACTTTGCTGCTAAAGCCCTAGATCTCTTTGTAAATACAACCTCTTTACACTATCCTGTTTTGCCTGTTTCCTATTGGAACTCTGACTGATAGAGTTGCCTCCTCAAAGCCAGTCTTTTCTTCCTAACAAACCCCCTTTCGTAAAATATTTACCCTGGTCAGCTCAGATATATGCTTGGTTGGAATCTGGACCTACTTGCAACCCCATGAGGTGAGTTAAAACCAATTATGATGGTCCCATTCCCCTGGGCTGTGACTGCTTTAGCCATGGCCATGTGACACAATTCTGACCAAAGAGAATTGGGGGACAGCTTGTGGGAACTAGCTTGTGGGACCTTTTGGGAAAGGTTTAATTCTCTGATCAAAGTGATACATAGATCCAGAAGATAAAGAACTCTTTTTAAGTCAATAATAAAAGGATACAAATAACTCAGTTTAAAAATGGGCAAAGGATTCATTCAAAGAAGGTATACAAATGGCCAAAAGCATACAAAAAAGATGTTCGACATCATTAGTCATTAGGGAAGTGAAAATCAAAACCACAATAAGACACTATTTCACACCTACTAGGATAACTACAATCAAAAGAGGGAAAATAACAAGTATTGGCAAGGATGAGTACAGCAGTCCCCATTTATCTTTAGAGGGATATATTTCAAGACCCCCGGTGGATGCCTAAAACTGAAGATACTACTAAAACCTATATATACTGCTTTTTTCGTATACATACATAAACTTTATGGCTTCTCTGTGTCATATCTGAATTGCCAGCATCACTATTCTTGCACTTTGGGGCCATTATTAAATAAAATAAGGGTGACTCTACACAAGCACAGTCCAATCTAGTAATCCAGGTGGCTACTAAGTGACTAATGGGGTGGGTAGCCTATGAAGCGTGGATACAGCTGGCCAAAGGGATGATTCACATGTTGGACAGAGATGGAGCTGGATGACTAGGGATTTTATTATGCTACTCAGAACAGCATGCAGTTTAAAATTTATGAATGGTTTACAGAGTTACAATAGAGTTACCATATGACTCAGCAGTTCCACTCTTAAGTATATATCTGAGAAACAGAAAACCTATGTTCACCCAAAAACCTGTACACAAATGTTCCTAATATCATTACTCAAAATAGAAAAAAATGGAAACAACCGAAATGTCCATCAACTGATGAGGAATGGATAAACAAAATATGGGATTCCCATACAATGGTATGCTACTCAGCCATAAAAAGGAATGAAATATTGATATATGCTACAACATAGAAGAATCTGGAAAACATAGTGCTAAATGAAAAGAGCCAGACTCAAAAGACCACTGATTTTAGGATTCCATTTGTATGTGAAATATCCAGACTAGGCATATATAGAGATGGAAAGCAGATCTGTGGTTGCCAGGGGATAGCGGAGGAGGGACTGGGGAGGGACTGGGAAGGGCTGTTTAAAGAGGGGTACAAGGTTTCCACTTAGAGTGATGAAAAAGTCCTGGAACTAGATAGTGGTGATGATTCCATAACATGATGAATGTATTTAATGCCACTGTCTTGTATACCTTAAAATAGTTAAAACAATAAACTTTATCTTCTGTGTATTTTACTACAATTTTAAAAAAACTTTCAAGAAAATGAAGTACCGATTCATGCTACGACACATATAAACCTTGAAAATCTTATGCTGAATGAAATAAATCAGACACTAAAGGCTACATATTGCATAATTCCAAATATATGAAATGTCCTGAGCAGGTAAATTCATAGAGACAGAAAGTAGATTAGGAGTTGTCAGGGCCAGGGGGACTGTCGAAGGAGGGTGGAATAGGGTGTTACTGCTTAAGGCACAAGGTTTCTTTTTAGAGTGATAAAAATATTCTGGTATTAGACAGTGGTGATGGTCGTACAATTCTGTGAATATACTAAAAACCACTGAATTATGTACTTTAAACAAGTGGCTTTTATGGTATGTGGATTATATCACAATAAAGCTATTTTTTTTAAGTGATACATGAGGGCATGTGGCCTCTTAATCTGCCTCTGGGCACTGACCTGAGGGTGTGATGCCTGGAGCTGCTGCAGCCATCCTGTAATTATGTGCTAGCTCGATAACTGGCTTGATGTGCTGAGGTTATCAGAAAAAAGATGAAAATAATCAGCTACCTGTTGATGTTGTTGAGCTGCTACACTAACATATGCTGGAACTGCACTACTTCTGAACTTCTTGTTATGTAAGATAATAAATTCTTTATTGTTTAAACCAACAAACATGACTTGGAGGTGAGAGAGTCTTAACTGATATAAATCTGTTTTTTTGTTGTCAGCCCTGGAAGTGAATCAGAATGGGAAACAGGACAGAAATCATAGTCTTAATTGAAGTTCTGTGTCCAGAACTGATATAGTTCTGCCAGTCACTTTCTTCTCTCCCCCACCGACAACTCATCATTGCAAATCCGCTGGCAGCAAACTATATTTGCCACCATTACCCCCAAATAGGCTAAAAGAGAAGTATTCTCTAAAGAAATTGAATCCTTTCCCTGAAGAAGACCCAGTAGATAGTGTAGGTATTTGGTGCCCCAGAGGAGTAATTTCATCCAGAGTAAGCTCATTTGGTACACAGTATGGGTGGAGAGGTACAGCTCAGGTACCTGCTCCTGGAGGAGGCTGGTAAGTCCAGACAGTCACCCAAGACTCATAGCTCACAGGCAGTCCTCCCACCAAGAAGAGGCCAGCTGGAGAAGCAGACATATAGCAGAAAAGGGACCTATTTCAGCCACATATGTTCATTAATATATTAACAAAGGGAAGACTAATAGCCACCAGAAAGTTGAGGAAAACCAGCACTAGCAAAGAAGACAGCCAAGATAATTAAACAGAATAATTGCTTCTGGGATGAAACCAACAAAAATTATTAAATGCATAGAAGAGAATTTTAAATTATTTTAAAATTCATGTCCTAAGAGAAATATGAAAGTAGGTGCTGTTAAAAAGAAAAAGTATATTCAGACATGAAAAAGAATTCTTAGAACTCAAACTCACAACTGCTAAAATAAAGGCTCTTTAGGACAACTGGGAGTAATAACGGGGACATCTTTCAGAACACAGAGGAAAAGAAATTTTAAAAGGAGAAGTTGAGAAGGAGGGTCAATTCAGAGAGTCCAACATTCATCTACAAGAAGTTCTTGAGAGATGAAATTTCAAAATTGGAGGAAAAAAAATGAAAGGAGTAATATATATAAATTTCTCAGAGATAAGAAAGACATGAGTTCTTAGGTTGAAAGTGTAGAACCCATTAAATGAAAAAAGACCCACGTAAACAGACTCTCATGAAATTTCAGGACATCAAGAATAAAGAGGACAAAAGCTTCTAGAGAGGATAAGGAATGAGAAAAATCCTAATTTGGTAGGATAGGATGTGGGAGAACAATATAATGTTATCTTCAGAGTTTTAAAAAAAAAGATGATTTTTGAACATAGCATTCCATATTCAGATGAACATTTTCAGAAAATAAGGACTTAGAGAGTTTATTTAGTGTTGCTCTTTCTGAAAACTTTGTTTGAGGATATTCTCCAGATCCAAGAAATTTGGGGGCACTAATGCTCTCATCTTAAAGAGGCATCAAGATGTAGAGTCTATAATTGATGGCAGATTATTTTTAGATATAAAGGTAACCAACTGGAGAAATGAAAATAACCATACAAAACTAAAAGGCTGAGAAAAAGAGGAGAGGAAAAGGAAGTTGGGAGGTGGGTCATGAGCTAAATTTCTTCTTTTAGAGAGGGCAGAAATAGATTTTTTTTTTTCGAAGTTGATTGATCAAGAAATATAGGTTTAAACATACTATTTGCAGACATGAAAGTAGCCATCAAAATAATTTTAAATGGAGGCCTGGACAATGGGACTGGAAGGTAGGGAGGTGAGAAAGAGACTTTCTTTTTTTTTTTTTTTTCTTAAGAGAGTGGAAGGAAATACAGTAAATGTTAACAGGAGTATATCAGAGTGATACAATTATCAATGGATTTAATTTTATTCTTATTTCTCTAGAGTCTCCAAACTTTCTATAACAACCATGAATTATTTCAGTAATCAGGAGCATACACAAGGTTTTCTTATTTAGGATCAGGGAATCTTGTGGTTGTTTAATGATTACCAAGTCCTTAATAGTGTTTGCCCTTGATCTCTGATTTATTGGAGGAGCTTCAAGTCATTAAGAGTTGACTAAATTCAACTTCCTAAGGAGATACAATCTCGTTGGTATTTAAAAAAGAAAGGAGAGTGGTTTGGCCATATTTAATATATCTCCATCTCTGTACAGTCCTCCTTTTCTCAGCACTTTCTGAATGACGAGTCCCTTCTACCCATTGCAGAGAGTGTCCACTTCCACCACTTCCATGGCAGACACATATCTAACTTCAGTTTCAATATTTTCAGAGACCATATCTCCCAGCAATCCATTCTCTTATCAGACAGTTATTATTAAAAAACTCTTCTGTATATTTAGCCAAAGTCAACTTCCCTGGAACAACCTCCACCTACTTACCTTGATCTTGCTCCCTGAAACTTTTCAGAACAAGCTAGGCAATCTTCTATGTCATACTTCTGCAAATACTTGAAGATGATTCCCACATCTCACTGGCTCAACACCAAGTTCTTTTTTGCTGTACATCTTGCTTATACCGCAGCACTTCCACAACCTTCAGAATCAAATTCCTCTTTTGTTCCCCTAGGACTGACTATGAGCTCATTCATTCATTCATTCATTCATTCATTTTGTAATTTAATTTATTCAGTTACCTATTGTGCATCAGATCCTTTCAGTTAAGGATACACATTTAAACAAATAAACTTGCAGAGTCTCTCACCAGCTTGCTTGAGCAAATTGACTTAGTTCAGATGAGGTAAACACTACACTAGTGACCAAACAAGAACAGTAGTAACAACAGTTCAGGAGATCAAGAGAGGAACTAATGGTCTCAAGGCAGGTAGAAGAGGAAGCAGAGAAATAAAATCAAGTCGAGGAGTGAGCTAAGAAGAAGGTTCTCATAGAAGAAGTGAAGTTTTAATTTGCGAGGAATGATACTTCTAACTTTTTCAGAGAAGAAACTAATTATTTTGAAATTTTTAAGAGGAAGCTAATCTGTGTCTGTCACTTCCAGGATGGAGAACAAAAAAGTGAAGTATAAATTATAAATGGAGCTCCTGAGATTATGAGCAAGGGTGAATGAATTATTCACTACAGAGAAAAGAAAACCTAATACATTGCCTTTCTTTTTCTCCATAGAGCTTTGTGTTTATAAAAGTTAAAAAAAAAATGTGATATATCCAAAGAGTGGAATATTAGTCATCCATAAAAATAATTGAAGTACTGATATATGCTACAACATAGATGAACCTTGAAAACCTAATGCTAAATGAAAGAACCCAATCATAGAAGACTATATATTACTGTATGACTCCATTCATATAAAATGTTTAGAATAGAGAAATGTTTAGAATAGAGACAGAAAGATTAAGGGAACAGGGAGATAGTTTCCTAAGGGGAACAGGGAGATAGTTTCTTTTTGAGGGAATAAAAATGTTTTAAAGTTGACCGTGATGATGGTTACGCATATCTGTGAATATACTAAAAATAGAATTGTATTTAAATGAGAGAATTGTATGGTACATGAATTATATCTCAAGAAAGCTGTTTTTTTTTTTAAGCTAATTAATAGCTCTGATTAGGATGGGATGCTGATTTACTCATTTACCCAAGCTTTTCTTGGACACTCCAGAAAATGGCAGAATCTCTCTAATTTAACTGACTCCAACCAAAGGCTCTGACTCATCCCCAAGGGTAATGAAGCACATTGCTCAATGTTCATGGTCTGACACACTCTTGACTCAACTCCTTAGAGTGCATTTAATATCAACATTCGACAAATGCCTGCTGAGTAGTAGGCTCTGCCCTGGGCACATAGGTCAACAGGGTAGAGAGTGATCCTGCCTTAGACTCTCAGAGACTGTTCTTTTCCTATCCAGAGCCTGACAAAACCCAGCCCTGGCCTCCACCTCAGAGTGTCAGTGTAAATACTGCTTCCTTTGGCCAAGTTCCCTCTTTTTAGAGTGCAGGTAACCTGAGGTTATTGGACTGTGTGCTCATAGAATGCCATGTTTAATTTGCCTTCCTAAAACCCTGTTTAAAGATCAAGACAGATTGGGGTGGGGGAAAACCCTAGTGAAAAGAAGCAGATGGTGGATTTTATGAATTAGCTTTACAGCGTCAATTGAGGGTCTTTCATTTCCCATAAGACCCTTTCTGCATTAATTGCTGCAGCCGGCTAAGGAACTCCTTCCTCCTTTCATCCCTTCTGGGCTCTTTCTTGCAGCCCTTGTCCTTTCCATTATTTCTCTACTCAGGCAAGTCACTGTGAGCACTCACCATTCTTTCCTGTACTGTGAGTGATCATCTAGACCTCTGGAAAACTTCGGGAGAATGAAAGCCCTATTTCAGATCCAAGTTTGGGGAGATGAGCAATGGTGGTTAGACTGCCTGAATGGTGCAGAGGACACGTCATATAGTACATTTTCACCTCACAGTAGGTGCCAACTGAATTACAGTCTCCTGATTTATTAGAACAACTTATAGGAAATCCAGTGTTCGCTTCTCAAATACTGAAAAGACAATAACTACGTATTTGACTGACTGAGTATCCATCATTGGTATTTAGGAAGTCTACTATTCATAAGATTTCTGAGTCATTATTCTTTTATAGAAATCAAAGTCACCTGAACGAAAAAATACAGCAAGGGACCAGTGAGGCATAGGGCAGGTAGAGAGAGGGACACTCAGAACATGGCTCTACCTCAGACAGCAGCACCTGGGAAAACTGGTTAAAGACAGGGAAGAAGACATTTTAACCACCAAGAAAATGTCTCTATGGTGTACCAAGGAATTAGTTGGAAAATAGTGTCGTTTCCATACCTGCTTAGCAAGGTAGAGTTTGGTTGTAGAAGATCTCTTGGTTCTGGATCTATATATGTGGAGAAGCTGCCAAGGGGCCAGAAGCCAAAGGAAGCCCAAAGGAATCCATACCAGAACAGTTTGCTCAAAACAAAGTGGCAGGTCTGCCTCCGGGCTATCCAGCAATGAGGAGTTCTGGGGGACCAAAAATGCAAAGATTGTTGGCTACATGCATTTTTGAAGACAGAAGCCCAGCCCTAGCTCACACCCTCCACCCCAAACCCTGTTTCCAAAAATTTAACTCAGTTCTATATCCACATTCATCCTGATCCTTTAACTAGCTGTATTTTCCTATTCATCTCCATTAATATAAATTCGCCATTTAATGACATTTAATGACTTTTCTGGCCAACCCAACCTCGAAAGGTTTTTCTTCCTGTGATTTTAAGAGAGTTTATCCACCAGTTAATCTGAGTAAACTTCATCACTATATTTGTCAAGTTGTGGAGAAAAGAGGGATTGTTCTCCAATCTGAAGGAGAGAATAGTTCCCTGGGATATAAAAACTTCTTATCCTAGTTTTTAGCACTTGTTGGACTCATTGGCAGACATTCAAACAAACATGCAGGCAGCAGGCAGGCAGAATGCTTAATCATACTATGATATTTAGACTCCTATAGCCCGAGGGCTTATGCTGGAACCTGAGCGGGCCTTCAGCCCGGGAGCAGCAATGACACTGTCAGGTGGAAGGCTTATCTGTATTAGTCTTTACACTCTGCAATAACCAAAAGTGTCCTTGTAAGATGAGGGTGGAGGGTACCAGTTCTTATATCTGAGTCACATGAGAGTAGATTTTTCTCTCCCAATAAATATTTTTCTATTGTTTTGTAGGACTGTTTGCACAGATTCTTTAAAGAAGAGGTTGAAGTGCCTGATTGAGATGATCTGTTAGGTAATCCTCGGAGAGAATTCTCAAAGTTGGCCTATTAAGCCCCACCTTCCTGGGGTATACTTGTCCTATCCTTTAGGGCCCTGGGCCCAGATTCTTCCTAAGACAGGAAATGCTGCCCACGTGCTCTGCTACCTCATTCTTGCTCTTCTTATCTCTCCATAAAGTTATCTAACGTTAGAATTAAAAAGACTTATCTAAGATAGTTAAACTATTTTAACAATTGCTCTGGATGATTCCAATAAGGATGCTAGGAATTTGCAGATCACATTTTCTCAAAAACACTAAATCCAAGGTCCCTTCTCATTCTCTATTCCATTTGTTGCTCACCCTGTTTATCTTGAAATTCGCTGCTCAGTGGACCACTGTCTCAGTGCTCAGATGCCCAGATTTGTATCCCTGGCCTCAACTTCCAGTCCATATCATTAACTGCCAGTTCCTCTAGAACATAGCATTATCATTTCAACATCAACATATCTCAGCAAGACTCAATCGCAGACCTTTGCTTCTTCCTCTCACCCCACAAACTGAAATTCCCTCTCCTAACATTAATGAAATTGGAAGGCTTTTTTTCTATTTCTCCTTAGAGAGACAATTTTGTACCTAGCTTGTTCAAGAAAGGAGTCTGAGATACGATAAACATGTTATGAAATAAATATATTACTCTCCTACATAGAATATCCTCTGAAGATATGATTTTCTAAAACAAGCAAAGCAAAGCAAAACAAAACACCCTGAGCTTTCAACCAACTACACATCTAACTTTTCTGGTTCTTACTGGTGGCCACTCTAGGCTAATATACTACTTGTTCTGAGTTTGAGAACAGAATAAGTATCATTTCTCACCCAAAAAGTGGAGTTGCAGAACTTCTCCATGATGCCTGGAGCGCTTCTGGAAAGAAGACTCTCGTATGACTGTTTTTATTTACTCTTTTCCTCAGTGAAGGTGGAAGGTAAGTAGCATTAGCAATGAGTTGTCTCCCATTCTGATGTTCCAACTAAAGGCGGGTATCCTGACCTTTCATCCCAACCATTTAATCGTTAACCTTGCTTGAAAGTATGTTTAGGTGATTCTCGTGGATATACATGTGACTAAGAAAACCTAGAGACAAGTAGACTCATTAGTTTTCACAAATATCAGAAGCCTTTGTAAGTGTAAGCATAAAAGGAACCACTGAAAGATGTCAGCAGAGCTGACAGCTGAATGGAGGAGCCTTTCCTTCTGGGGACCCATGACCTAAAGAAAGAAGCGTTAGTGCAGTGGCAGGCACCCCTAAATGTGACATTTCACTGCTGTTTAAGGCCTTACAGTTCACAGAAATGTGAAATATCCTACTCCTCCGCATTTTTAATTAAGAACATAGAACTTAAAATGTGATTAAAAATAGTGTAAACTTTGAAAAACCCAGGTTATAAAATAGTATATTTGATGTGAACCTACACATATATAATTTAGGCATTTATGTAACAAAATGTTAGCTGTAGGATTGTGGGTAATTTTTATTTTCCTTTTTACTTGTCTGTATTTTAGGATTTTTCCATAATTATCAGGTGTTATTTATGTAATAATATTTTTAAAGCAAATTTTTGTGTGTTATGGTAAAAAAACACGTATTATAAAATTTATCATCCTAACCATTTCTAAGTGTACAGTTCAGTAGTGCTAAGTGTATTCACATTGTTGTGCAACCAATCCCCAGAACTCTGTCATCTTGCAAAACTAAAACTCTATATCCATTAGACAACAACTCCTCAGAAACCCCTTCACCTAGTAAAGCAAATGTTCTTTTAAAATCAGGGCACCCTAAATTAATAGCAGCCAGACATGCTTGTCAACATATTAAAGAGCAAACACTATCATTTAGGAGATCATGTGGAACCATTTTGGTTGTCAACACAGAAAAAACCCACCTCTTTGTTCTGTGGGCATATATGGACTATATCTACAGAGATAAATTAACAAGAAAGTAATGTATATTTTAATATATACATACAAATATTTTCTAATGTATACTTTAATGCCTGGCCTAAGGTTAACTATACTTTGGTTACCTTAAATTCACAAATAATAAGAATATTTACCACTAGTACCAGTGGATATGTGCTGCATTAGTAGCATCTGAAAGATGTATAAATTTTATTAGGACATTCATTCAGTTAACCTCTTATGAGAGGTTATTATTAAAATGATTTAGGCCTTGGGATGAGATCGACCCAGGGTCAGAAAAAGTGTGATATCAGTGTACTGGTTTTGGTACAGTACAGATCTCTGACCACACCAACAAAAGAAGCTGAAAAGATGACATAATTATAGATTTTTAAAAATCCATTAGTGAAGACACAGAGAACCCTAAAGGCACAAAACCAGGGGTTGGTTTCACCTGTGGGCAAAACCTAGCTGACCCTCGTTTTTGTGTGACCCTGGTTTTCACATTTTTAACTATAAAGTGTAAAAAGACTAGTCAGCATGAACAGTCTTTCAATAAGAACTGTTCAATTTTTAAAAAATAATTTTTTATTTTTAAATTACGATTGGCATACGATCTTGTATTAGTTTCAGGTATTCAACATAGTTATTAGACATTTATATAATCAACAAAGGGATCACCCTGATAAATCTAGTACCCATCTGACACCGTACACAGTTATTACAATATTATTGATTATATTCCTTATGCTACACTTTACATCCTCATAACTATTTCAAAATACCAATTTGTATTCTCAATCCCTTTCCCTTTTTCACCTCCCCCCTAAACCCCTTCCATCTGGCAACCATCAAAATGGTTGCCAGTATCTGTGAGTTTGCTTCTATTTTGTTTATCGTGTTCTTTAGATTCCACATGTGAATGAAATCATATGGCATTTCTCTTTCTTTGTCTGACTTATTCCACTCAGCACAATGCCCTCTAGTTCCATCCATGTTGTTGCAGATGGCAAAATTTCATTCTTTTTTTATGGCTGAGTAATATTTCATTTCAGCTTAACTTCTAACAAACTTTTTCAGGCCATGCGTGGAGCTGGCATAATAGATTAGAATCTCGAGGAGTCTGAGAAACAATCAGACTACATTACTCCCAATTCTTTGTCACGCTGGTCTTTACCACCTGCTGAGATTAGTACTACAAAATGAGAGGGAGCAGTTGGGAGAGCTGAGAGAAAACCTCTAGACACTTCAAGCTTTCGCCTATGGAAGACCAAAAAGAGCTGACAGAAACCATGCTAATGCAATTCCATTTTCACAGAGAGTAAGGAAGCCCTAATAATTCTTGGGATGGCCAAGGGAAGCAGCAGGCAGAAGGGCTGAATGAAATCTACCAAGAAAATAGAAAGCAGGGAACACTACCGACAACAAAGATCTCCACAACAATCCAGAGAATTTTACCAAGATTTTCTCACCTGAGTCCTACCATCAGAACCAAGAGAAGTATACACCCTGAAGGTGCACCTTGTCCCCATTTACATCCCATGCTCACCTTTAAGTCCTGGCTTGTCTGGTGAGTGGTACAGATGGTGATTGAGCTTTTCAGCTCTTACAAGCTATTCCGTGGCAGGTGGTAGATAATAGAGAAAACAAGTTTATTAGTCTTGTTTGTTTGCTTTTGTTTGTCATGACAATCTCGGTATTTTCTGGAAATTATAACTGTAAGTTCGAGATGTTAATATCATATGCTTCTGATCAGAGATAGGATGCAATGTGTATATTTGCTATCCTTGTGCACTGATATAGGTGCCTATAATTCTAGGGATTAGAGCCTTCTTCCTCCCTCTAAACCTCTAGATTTTTTTTTCATGTTTACCCATTAGTTGTCAATATTCAAAAAATGGAATTCCTATACCAAGGATGATAAAAATAGCCAGTAGATCTCTGCAGGAACTTTTAACATTAATAAGGGACAATATCTTAGGGGATCCTTAAAACAGACAGGAAAAAAATCTTTAACATACAGGGGTTAACTTTTTTTTTATTAGCATGTTAAAGCCTCTAAATAAACCCAAGGAACATAAAGAAAGACAGGAACATGATGCAAGCAGTGGTCTAATTATTTTTTTATATGATTATGTTTTATGATTTGTCTAGATACGCCCAGGGTATTTGTTTTCCATAATTAGGCCAACTGAATTTGGACAGAAATTCATTATGTTTACCATAAACAACTTCTCCTAGTTTCTCAATATGCACATTCTAAACTACTATTATGTAATCAAATGACCTTCCCATACTTACACATAAATGTATAAGTGCATAAATAAAACCTGAATAAAAACAGGGTGCCAAATGTTTGTTAAGGATTTATGATTGTTCTCATACTTGTTACCTTCTTCCGCTGTTAAATATTTGAATGATTAAATTTTATATGGCCATTATCCCAAGTCAACTGATGATATAGTCTCAAAGGAAAATGAAATCCTCATGTCTGAATCCATTCCTTTAAGAGCTAATTTTGACCAAATTGGGGAAATGAGAAATTCTGATGAGAGAAATTAGTGGTACAAACCTGGCTTACTTGGTGATGTTAATGGTACGCTGGCAGACATTGGACAGCTTGTCATGCATACTTCACAGCCAAATTCCAAAGGTTTTTTTAGAAATTTCACAAATATCTGGAATTGTTTCCCCTGATGCCCCAGCCAGCCTACTCAACATTGGCCTTCCCAAACTGGTCTCTTTGATGCCCTCCAGCTAATCAGCTTAATCAAGAAAAACCCTTAATTTCCTTAAGCTAAGTTTTCCTCCCTTCCCATCCCTTCTATAAATCCTGGTTTTATCTTTGTTTGTTGACAATGGTGCAATGACAATCTCCCTCACGTGTGAAAGAACTTACATACAGACACCTAACTAAATATCTGAGCCTTTCTTTGGCAATGATGTGAGTCTTCTACATCTCTAATTAGCAGATGGAAGAGGATCTACCTACTGGGCTTGTCTAGCAAGTACCTGTAAGAGCAAGTTGGCTATGCTTGAAAATGTTCACTGAGACTAACGAAAAGACCTTGTGAGAGACATGGTGTGAGTGGGATCATTTACTAAAAGTAAGATATAAGCCCCCTCTGGTGTTTATTGCAAATAAGAAGAACAAAAAGTGATGGAGAGAAGTTATAATCATGTGTTCAAATGAGAAGGATTTGTACTTGTTTGTGCTTAAAACATTCTGAATAGCCTTAAAAGGAACAGGTAAAGGATTGAATAGTCATCAAAACAAGTTTTGGGTTATAGAATATTTACTAACATAGATAATGACTAAGAACTTTCCCAGATTAATGTCAGACACCAAAGCACAGATCCAGGAACTTCAGAGAACACCAGGCAGGATAAATGCAAAAACAAAAAATTGTATCATATTTACACCTAACCATATCATATTTAAATTGCAGAAAATCAAAGATAAAAAAAAAATTATGAAAGCAGCCAGAGGGAAAAATATCTTACCTATAGAAGAGCAAAGATAAGAATTACATCTGATTTCTCCTCAGAGACCATGCAAGCAAGAAGAAAGTGGAGTAAAATATTTAAGCCATTAAGAGAAAAAAAAAAACAACTCAGAACTTAGTATCCTGCAAAATTTTCCTTCAAAACATGAGGGCAAAATAAAGACTTTCTCCAACAAACAAAAATTGAAAGAATTTGTTGCCAGTAGACCTGTCATGTAATAATTGTTTTTAAAAAGTTCCTCAAAGAGCAGGAAAGTTATAAAGGCTGGAAACTTGGATCTACATAAATAAAGAAAAAGCACTGGGGAAGGAATAAGTGAAGGTAAAATAAAAATCTTTTTTCTTATTCTTAATTGAGCTAAGAAAAATTCGTTTAAAGGAATTCAATACATTGAATTTCACTTAAGTATAAGTGAAATGAATGACAGCAAAGATACAAGGAATGGGAGGGAGAAATTACGATTATTTTGTTATTATAAGGTACTCACGCTACCTGTAAAGCACTAGTGTTATTTGAAAGTGGACTTGAATTAGTTGTAAATGTATATTGCAAACTCTAGGGCAACTACTAAAAAAAGTGAAAAAAAGAAGTATAATTGATATGCTAAGAAAGGAGTGAAAATGGAATCATATAAAATACTCAATTAAAACCACACACACAAAAAACAACAGAAAAAAAGAGTGGAATACAAAAGTAGAAACAAAGAACAAGGGCAACAAATGTAAAACAGTAACAAATATTGTAGATACCAATCCAATTATATCAATAATTACTTTAAACATCAGTGGTCTAAACACACCAGTAAGAAGACAAAGACTGTCAGAGTGTATAAAAAATGAGACCCAACTGTATGATGTCTACAAACCCATTTTCTTTTTAAATATCAAGACACATTTTAAATATAAAGATACATACAGATTATATTTTAAATATAAAGGCACATATAGATTAAGAATAAATGATTGGATATAGATGTACTGTGCTAATACTTACGAAAAGAAAAGAAAAATAGCTGTATTAATTTCAGACAGAGCAGACCAAGGAAAGTTATCAGAGATAAAGAGGGACATTACACAATGATAAAGGGTCGATTTTTCATGAAGACATAACAATCCTTAATATGTAAGTACCTAATAGAAGATCAAAATACATGAGGCAAAAAGTGATAGAACTGCAAGGAGAAATAGATGAATCCACTCTTATGTAGTTGTAGACTTCGATACCCCTGTCAGAAATGGACAGATCCAGCAGACAGAAAATTAGTGAAGACATAGTTTAACTCAATGACCAGAAATAATGAATATCTATAGACTACTTCATTCAACAACAGATTCTTCTCAAGCTCACAAGGAACATTCACCAAGACAGATTACACTCTGAGCAATAAAACACACCTTAACAAATTTAAAAGAATGGGAATCACACAATGTCTGCTCTCAGGCCATAGTGGAATTAAAGTAGAAATCGATAACAGAAAAAATAGCTAGAAAATTCCCAGATACTTAAATATTAAACAACATAATTCTAAATAGCATATGGGTCAAAAAAGAAATCTCAAGAGAAATATTTAAATATTTTTAATTGAATGCAAATGAAAACACAAATTACCAAAATTTGTGGAAGTTTTCAAACACAGCGCTTCGACCATAGAATGCACATATTAAAAAGGAAGCAATATCTAAAATCGATCATCTTAAGTTGCTCTCTTAGGAAACTAGAATAAAGAAGAGCAAATTAAATCCAAAGTAAGTAGAAAAAATAAATAATAAAAATTAGAGCAGAAAGCAATGAAATCAAAATCAGAAAATCAATAAGAAAATCAATGAAACCAAAGCTAGTTCTTTTAAAATATATATATTTTAAAATCAGCAAGCCTCCGACCATGTTAATTAAGAAAAAATGAGAGAGAACAGAAATTACTAATATCAGAGAGAGGAAAAAAATGGCGTCGATGATGTCCATCCCTCTGGTGAGCAAATCAAAGTTGTGACAGAAACAAGGAGCAGCAGCAAGGAAAAATCACCTGGGATCTAGATGAACAAGCCATACAAATAGGGAGAAATACAAGAAATCACCCTGCAATGGCAGAAGGTAGGACAGGGCGAGGACGCAGGGCTGCCTGGTCTCCAGCGGCTAAGTGAGAGGGAGGCTGCGGCAGCGGCAGCCGCCTCTTAAAGGGGCCACATTCGCAAGTGGATTTTCGCAGTGACAGACCTGCTTGCTCTGAGCACCAGTGCTGATTCGGCTGTGTGTAGAGGGCACCAGGGACTTACAGGGAGACATTGTCAGAGTGAGAGCCTAGGTGAGACTCGCTGGGTACAGAAGTGCAGGCGGTATCCGTTGTTCCCTGTTGAGTCCTCCCTGATACCAGTGAGCTGGACACAGCACCGCCATAGCTGTGACGTCATCAAACTGGATAACAGAGGTCGCTCCGCCCAGAGGATTCCCTGAAACCCTGCCTCCCCCAACTCACAGCCCCACCCAAGCCACATCTACATGTATCCTTGGCGAGAGTCAGGTGCTCCTTGCTGAGCAGAACCTAGACTCACACTGGAGGCAGCTGGCCTCGGTTTCTGCTGTGGCCTGTTGAGGCAATTATAAGCACAGCATCTGTAGATTTCTTGCTGAATCTTAACTGGTGGCCCCAGAGGGGAAGAGGCTTGGGCTAAGTTTGGCCTGAAGCTGAACCTCTTGCAGGACTGTGCCACTGAACACCTACTTCACAAATCCACACTAATAAGACTGGGAAACTTAGGAGCTTTGCTTAGTACATAGAAACAGACATGGAAAGGCAGCCAAAATGGGAAGACAAAGAAGCAGAAACCGTATGAGAGAACAGAACATAAATCCAGATATAATGGAGTCAGTAATCAAACAGATGCAGAGTTCAAAACACTGGTTATAAAGACGCTTAATGAACATTTGGGAAGTATAGATAAATTCAGCAAAGAAATAAAAAAACAGAAAAACGGAAATGGAAATTATAAAAGGGAACCAGTCTGAAATGAAGAACACATTATCTGAGATGAGAAATATATTAAATGGAATAAACAAAGGATTAAACAAAGTGAATAAAGAAAAGGATCAAATGCCTTATCTAGAGGATGGGAAAGCCAAAGACACACAATCAGAATGGCAAGAGATAAGATGCCAAGACTATAAAAATAATTTAAGGAGAATATGGGCCACTACTAAGGGTCCAAATATCTGTCTGATTGGCATAACTAAAGAAAATCAAGATGTCAAATAGCTGTTTGAAGAAATGATGGAAAACTTCCCTAACCTGGTGAAGGAAATGGACATAAAACCCCAGGAAACTCAGAGAATTCCCAAAATCAGGGATCCAAAGAGGCCCACACCAAGACACGCCATAATTAAAATGCCAAAGGTTAAATACAAAGGAAGAATGTTAAAGGCAACAAGAGAAAAACAAATAATTACATATAAGGGAACACCCGTAAGACTGGCAGCTGATTTCTCAAAAGAAACTATGCAGT
>NW_011889129.1:907880-910535 GCF_000151845.1 Pteropus vampyrus | reverse complement strand
AAGAATGTTAAAGGCAACAAGAGAAAAACAAATAATTACATATAAGGGAACACCCGTAAGACTGGCAGCTGATTTCTCAAAAGAAACTATGCAGTACAGAAGGATTTGGCAAAAAATATTCGACAGGATGAAGATCCAGGATCTACAACCAAGAATAATTTATCCAGCAAAGCTATCATTTAGAGTTGAAGGACAGATAAAGAGGTTCCCAGACAAAAATAAGCTAAAGGAATTTATCGCCACCAAGCCAGAATTACAGGAAATGTTGGAGGGACTTCTTTAAGAAGAAAAAACATGTATCGAAAACAAGAATAAAGAATGGTAACAACTACATTCCTATCAATAAGTACCTTAAATGGAAAAGAATTAAGTGCTCCAACCAAAAGATAGAGTGGCTGAAAGGGTAAGAAAACAAGACCCCTACATATGCTGCCTACAAAAGATTCACTTCAGATTAAAAGACACACGCAGACTAAAAAGAAGAGAATGGAAAAAGATATTGCTTTGACGGACCTAGAAGGTATTTAAGTTAGACAGAGAAAGATAGACACAATATGATTTCACTTATATAAGGAAACTAAGGAATAAAAAGTACAAACTAATTAAAAATAGATTCAGAAATATAGTGGACAATTTGGTGATGGACAGAGGGGAGGGGGGTTTGGGGGTTTGGGAGAATGGGGTGAAAGGTTAAAGAAGTACAAATTAGCATCTGATGGTCACAGGGATGGGGAGCACAGCATAGGGAATGCAGTTAGCATGAATATGTTGGCTAGGTGGAGGGTCAGGGGACGGAGGGAGCAATTGGGGAGATCATCGTATGAACTATATAGATGTCTAACCAATGTACTGTATCCTTGAAACTAATTAAAATAAATACATTAAAAAAGAAATTACTAATATCAGAAATGAAAGCAGGGACATCATTACAGTTCTCATGGACATTAAAAGGATAATAAAAAGAAAACTATGAATAACGCTATGCCCATAAATTTGATAACCTAGATGAAATAAACCAATTCCTTGAAAGACATAATCTGTTGAAACATGCAAGAATAAATAGACAATAGAACTAGGCCTATATTAAAGAAATTGAATCAATAATTAATAACTTTCCAAAACAGAAAGCACCATACCCAATGTGTTCTACCAAACATTTAAAGAAGAAAGTATATCAATTTTCTACAGTCTCTTTTAGAAGATAGGAGCAGAAGGAATAGTCTCTCCTCATTCTACGAAGTTAGCGTTACCCTGATAAGAAACCAGACAGACATTGCAAGGAAACTACAGACCAATATCTCTCATGAACGTAGATGCAGAAATTCTGAATAAAATATTAGCAAATCAAATCCAACAATGTATAAAAAGAATTATACACCACAACCAAGTGGGATTTATCCTAGGTACACAAGCCTGGTTCAATATTTGAAAATCAATTAATGAAACAGGCTGAAGAAGAAAAAAGTCACATGACTATATCAACAGATGCAGAAAGAGCATTTGACAATATCCAACATGCATTCATGATAAAAACTCTCAGTAAACTAGGAATAGAGGGGGAACTTCCTCACTTGATAAAGAATATCTACAAAAAGCCCGTAGTTGACATTAAACTTATGGAGAGAAACTAGAAGCTTTCCCTCGAAGATCAGGGAATCGTACCAAAGCTGAATCATACCAAAAGTCATAGCTAATGCGAAAAGATAAGAAAAGGAAATAAAAGGTATACTGATTGAGAAGAAAGATATAAAACCATCTTAGTTCTCAGATGACATAATTATCTATGTAAAAAATTCAAAAGAATTGACAAACCGCCCCCCCCCCAAAAAAAACCCCGTAACGTATAAGCAATTATAGCAAAGTATCAGGATACGAAGTTAACATACAAAAGTCAATCACTTTCCTGTATCAGCAATGAACAAGTTGAATTTGAAATTAAAAACACAATATCTTTTACATTAGCATCCAAAAATGAAATACTTAGGTATATCAGACAAAACAAAATATGTACATGATCTATATGAGGAAAACTATAAAACTCTAATGAAAGAAATCAAAAAATTAAATAAATGGAAAGATAGTCCATGTTCATGAAAACTCAATATTGTCAGAATGTCAGTTCTTCTCAACTTGATCTATAGATTTAGTGCAATCTCAATAAAAATCCCGGTGTTATTTTATGGATATCGACAAATTCTAAACTTATATGGAGAGACTAGAGACACAGAATAGCTAACACCATTGAAAGAGAAGAATCCATTTGAATGACTAACACTACCTGACTTTGAGACTTACTATAAAGCTATAATAATTAAGATAGTGTGATACTGGTGGAAGAATAGACAAACAGATCAATGGAATAGAGAACAGAGAACCCAGAAATAGACACACATAAATATAGTTAACTGATCTTTAACAAAAGAACAAAGGCAATACGATGGAGAAAATACAGTCTTTTTAATACATGCTGTTGGAACAACTGGACGTCCACATGTGAATCTAGACACAGACCTAATACCCTTCACAAATATTAATTCAAAATGGATCATAGACCTAAATGTAAAACACAAAACTATAAAACTCCTAGAAGATAGCAAAGGAGAAAATTTGGTGGACGTGGGATTAGCAATGACATTTTAGATATAACACCAAAGG
>NW_011889129.1:864261-906085 GCF_000151845.1 Pteropus vampyrus | reverse complement strand
TTTTCAGAGATGCTTCATTCTATCGGATGAGGTGTTCTGTCAATTCTCTCTCTTTAAGTGTTATCATCGATATTTAAAAATGCACTAAGAAAGACTGCAAGATGTAAAGAAGTCAGGAAAACTGGATTCGGGACTTAGCTCTGTAGGTCACCAAAAATCTCTTCTTAATGGCTCAATGTGTGTGTGCTAAAAACAACTTATTGCACAGAAATAATTCAGTAGGAAGGATTTTTTAAAAAATTTATTTTATATTAGTTTCAGATATATAGTACAATAGCTAGACATTTATATAATTTATGAAGTGATACCCCCAATTACTCTAGTACCCATCTGACTCTACACACAGCCATTACAATAATATTGACTATATTTTCTATGTTGTACTCTACATTCCTGTGACTGTTTTGTAACTACTAATCTGGACTTCAGGAAGGAAGGAAGGAATGCTTGATCATGATGATTCAGGAGGAAAATTATGCTGTATCATTTCTACTTAGTAAGTAAATGCCAATAAGAGGTTACATTTCAAAGACTTCAAAAAGTCTACAAAGGTTCAATGTTCAAGATAACCAAAGAGTTGCATACTTTTAGTTAATGGTTACATATGAACTTTACAAACGTTTTCTCTCTTGTGCAACAGCGCAAAGTAGATATCCAGATTTAAGTGGTAAGTGTAAAGATTGTTTTTCCCTTTACAATTTTTTTCTCATTAAACTCTGTTTTCATGGGTTTCAAAATTCTGTTGCGGATTTTTGTTCAAGTTGTTTCCATTAAAAAGTATTGATTTTAAAAACTAATAACTTGTGGTGACAGAAAGAAATCTAATTATGGGTGGTGAACACACAATGCAATGTATACTGTTGAATTGTACACTTGAAACTTACTGGATTTCATTAACCAATGCCACCATAATAAAAAATATTTTTTTTAATGGGAAAGGGAGGATAAAATGTCATAGAAAGAAGGTAAAGACCTTCAGATAAATCCACTGTTAATACATGAATACCTCATCTTATTATCCATTTATCTGGCAAATTAATATATTGTATTTACTATTTGCTATCTGAATATATTGTTTTTTTGTTCAGCAATTAAAAACAAAGCTGGTAGAAAACAATCAGATCAGATCTCATTTACAATAAAGTTGACCCTTGAACAACAACCAAAAAAGCCCAAATAACTTAAAGACTGCTACCCCCAAAAAACCAAAATGGTCCACAAACATTCTCCTTTCCTTCTAAAGGTTTTATGATGTATTGCTATCATTAACCAGTCTTTTACTATTAAACTTCAATGGCCAATTGAGACAAAATGTTCTGAGACCATTCTTCCACCACTGATTAGTACTAGGTAGTGGGTATTGGGAATAATATTCATTTAGCCTTCTGAGCTCTCTGTTATTCAGACTTAGTGACTTTGCCATTTCCAGTTGCCTTCTTGTCCACTGCTGTGATGACACCTATAGCAAGTGTCTGTCTCATTCCACAGATAGAAAAACAGCCCAGAGGAGGACAGTCAGAGAAGCTCTCAACACACATGGGCTTGCCAGAAACCACATCAACAATGGCAGCATCGCCAGATCTCAAAAATTTCTGGCCATCTTCCAGTTTTTTCTCAGAATGATGATCAATCTTCTTCAGTTCAGCAAACTTGCAAGAAACATGGGCTGTGTGACAATCCAACACAGGTGCATATCCAGCACTGGTTTGGTCTGGATGGTCAGGATGCTTCTATTGGTGAGTAATTTTTGCCGTCAACAACCACATTGCCATGATGAACATTTTCAACAGACACGTTCTTGACACTGAAACTCGCATTGTCCCCTGGAAGAGATTCACTCAAAGCTTCATGGTGTATTTCAACAGACTTCACTTGAGTTATTAACACTGTCTGGAGCAAAGATGACCACCATGACAGGTTTGAGAAAAACAGTTCCACTTGGCCTACTGAGACAGTACCATTACCACCAATTCTGTAAATGTCCTTTGAGAGGCAGATGCAAGGGCTTATCAGTTGCATGAGTTGGTGGCAGGATGCAGTTCAGAGCTTCAAGCAGCATGGTTTCACTGGCCATCTTTATGGATATCTTTCCATCCCTTGAATGAAGGCATGTTAGCACTTGGCTCCAGCATGTTGTCACCATTCCAACCAGAAACTGGCACAAAACCTACCATGTCAGGGTTGTAGCCAATTTTCTTTATGTAGCTGTTGACTTCCTCAGTGATTTCCTTGTATCTCTCCTGGCTGTAAGGCAGCTCAGTGGAATTCATTTTGTTAACACCAACAATTAGTTGTTTCATACCCATGGTGTAAGCCAAAAGAGCATGCTAATGAGTCTGCCCATTCTTAGAAATGCCTGCTTCAAATTACCAACACCAGCAGCAATAATCGGGACAGCACAGTCGGCCTGAGATATGCCTGTAATTATGTTTTTGATAAAGTCTCTGTGTCCTGGGGCATCATGATAGTCACAGAATACTTGCTGATCTCGAATTTCTAAAGGGAGGTATCAATGGTGATAACATGTTCAGGGGCAACTTGTAGTTTATCCATGACCCAGGCATATTTGAAAGAGCACTTTCTCATCTCAGCAGGTTCCTCCTGAAATTTTTTGATGGTTCATTTGTCCATCTCACTAATTTGTAGACCAGATGGCTAGAAGGAGTAGACTTGCCTGAGTCTTTATGTCCAATGATGATAATGTTGCTATGAGTCTTCCTTTTCCATTTTGGCTTAGATTTAGCAGTGGCTTTCAAATTGTGAAAAATCTTCCTTTATATTTTTAAATGGAGCCTAGTATTTCATGTTCCTATAGAAAAAACTAAAAACTATAACTATGAAGTAATAAAATATTTAATCCCAAATTCTCCCACCAAAAATAGTCCATATGTTTTTGTACTTATAAGACAAAAAATCTTTTTAGAATAATCTGAGACTCAAAAAGCTGTAGATATATAATTAAATTGACAGTATTTAAAAAATTCTTTTAACCTATTCTTATAAACCTATTCTCCCTTTAATTATTAAAACCTAAAATACAGTGAAATTCTTCTAGAAGAATAAATGAATTACAAAGAATCAATTTAAATAATGAATAAATTCACTGAAGTAGACTTAAAACCTACCAAAAAAGAGTCAACTATTAAAAAATTTATGTTATTTTTAAAGAGTATACTATATATTTTAAAAATAGTAAAAGTTATCAATGATACAGAATAATACTCAGTAGAGTCAAAGCAAAAACTTTTAACTTTTGACAAACTAGAGAGATGAACTGTTCAATGTTTTTGGACAGCAATCTATCAACATAGAAAAAAGTAATTAATTTAGGTCTTTATTTCACATCATTCCATAAAATATATTCTTCATAGGTTATAAAACAACAAAATAAAATGGACTAGCATAAAAAGAATGTACTGGTGAGAAAAATACTCTTCTGAGTCCTGAAAAAAAAAAAGAGGGTGATATCAGAAAACAGAGAAATGTCTATGTAATTTTTTTTAATTCTCAAGAGAATTTTATAAAACAAATATAAATATGAAAGCAAACACACAGGAAATACATCTGACAGAAATAACATGGGGGCAATATAAATAGCAATTATCACTTGGAAAAACATGAGGCTTTACCAACAATGAATACAAGTAAATTATTAAAATTTCTAAAAGGATACATAAGAAATTGTTAATAGTAGTTGCTACAGTCATGCACCTCATAACAACATCTCGGTTAACGATGAACAGTGTATACCATGATGGTTTCATAAGATCATAAAAGAGCTGAAAAATTCCTATTTCTTAGTGATGTCATTGCCGTCATAAGTGCAACACATTATTCATGTGTTTGTGGTGATACCGATGTAAACCTGCTGTGCTAGCAGTTGTAGAAAAAGTATATAGCATATATAATTATGCAGTACATAATACATGGTAATGATAATAAATGACTATGTTACTAGTTTATGTATTTACAATACTTTTTATTGTTATTTTACGATGAACTCTTCCTACTTATAAAAGAAACTTTGCTATAAAACAGTGTTATACCAGCAGCAGCCTTACACATCTCACGTGTATATCTCTTGATTGCATCATTTCTCCTGATTTAATCTCATGTTGGTTTGTATAGTAACATGCTGTACAGGTGAAAAGCCAAGGAGAAGTATGCTATATAGCCTAGGTATGTAGCAGGCTACCCCATTTAGGTTTGTGTAAGTGCACTCTGTGATGTTTGCATGACAATGGCAACACCTAACGATGTAGTTCTCAGAACCTAACCGCCATTGTTAAGTGGCACATGACAACATATGAGATGTTGAATTCGGTAGAATACTCATTCCCAAAAAGTAACCTTAAAACAACTTGTCGATCATAACAACCTGTTGTTAACACAAAACTGAGTGTATTCTTGTCACAATAAGAGAGCACTATCTTGACATATGTTGGCCTTTTTACTATGAAGTTGTTTAAATTCCTAATACCAAATACATTCTTATAATTTATAGTTGGATTATTATTACACAGTTTTGTGAACTGAGAAAATAAAAATGATCAAATTAGGAGGACTAAGAACTTTTGCTGAACAAACAGTTTTAAACCTACTGCCAAGACTGTAAAATTTGCATTTCTCTGTGTCTCTACATATGTCCACACGTGCATGTAGAAATTTCGGGAGAGTGCTTTTATCAGCACTTAATGAGCATATTTGAGAGGGATTACCAAGTGCTATTTGCAAAAGGAGGTTGAAGAGGCCCATATTTTATTTAAAGAAAAATCTATGATTTCAATTATATAATATCAGTTTTAAAATCTTTTATCATAGAGGTTGCAGTCATAGAGCAGCAAGTACAGTGCTGGGCATATGGATATGGGCTAAATAAATCAAATGTACTATTCTCATAGTTATGACTCTTGACATAAGAGATAACTATTTCCCTTTGACCAATAAAGAAGGGAAGGGTCATCTCTTTGGCATTTGTGAATGGATCTTTGTGAAATGGGTTAAAAATTCTCCAAATAGGATTACTTATTTCACAGAAACTGTAATTAACCTCTGAGCAAATTCAAGGTAAAAAATATATTCTGTAAGATGGATGTCTGAAGGTGCTGAACTCTGACTGGCTTAATTAAGCAATAAGGAGTTTAGAGGCCTTTGACCTCAGTCAAACCAAGAGACTTACTAGTAAGATTGTTTTTCTAAAGATGGAGTTTTCCTTGCAACAGTCAAACTGTTCGTACAGAGATCTGGATATTTATTAACTCTACTAAGGTTGCTACGAACCTTCATAGCAATTGCTGGAAGAGAAACTGACTCATTCTCTAATTCCATTAGGAGTCAATAAAAGGTAGACCCTCCTTAGAGTGGCCTGAATGAAAATATTTTTTGGTTCAGATAACCAAAAACCCAGATATAGTACAGTTCTCAGGATTGATTTATTCCAGTAGCTATGCTCCATTTCCTCCTTTCTTTCAGCTTTGCTATCATTTGGCATCAGCTTTATCCTCAAACAGGTAGTAAGATAGTTAAAGTTTCAAAACTCATATCCACACATCATAATATATAGCAAAGAAAGAAATGGTCATTTTTAGGTCTCCTGGAAATAGAAGCCAACAGCAAATTTCTCCGGGCATCTCAATGACCCATTCCTCAATCAATTCCTGATAAGAATAAGTTTACCCTTAGGTTAGGCTCATCCCTGAAGCTGTGGGTGAGGGTAGCCTCTCCTAAAGCACATGGACTACATAAAGGAAGAACAATTTCTATAACAAAATCAGAGTTGGGATAAGAAAAGAAAGTTGACATTTGGGTAGGAAACCAGTGATGTCCTTTAGTTATAAACTCTTATTAGTTTTGTTCCAGCCCGTTTAGGATAACATGGGAAACAAAGTCTACTATTTACTGCCTTGCTGTAAAAAGGATTTGAAGTGGCTTACAAAAATACATGAAATATAACAAAATACAAGAAAAAAAGGATAGAAAAAGACGATGAAACAAAATTCATTCAATATGACCTTGTTCATCTGCTACATGAGATGCAAATTTGACTCTTGAACTTCCTGTCAATGAAAGGAGGAAAACTTAATCATTAACTGTATAGGTCAGCCTTTGGTTGCAAGTGACAGAGATCCAAATCAAACTGGCATAAACAAAAAAGGAAAATATATTGGCTCATTTAATTGAAAAGACCATATATGGAACTAGCGTTAGGCACAGATGGTCCAGAGACTCAAATACCTCTGTATTAGTTTCATTTTCAAGCAGGCTCTTTTCATTTGCTGGCAAAGATAGCCACAAAAACTCTGGGCTTACAGGGTTTTTATGGCCAGTAATCCTAGAGAAAAGAGAGTGTCTCTTTTCCAAGATCTTTAGAGAAAAATCTTAGTAGGATTCTGGATGAATCTCCTTGTGTTCTCAGTTCTGAACCAATCAATGTGGACAAAAGAATGAGGCATTCTGACTGGCTAGCCTGGGTCATGTACCCTCTTTTATGGGCATGGGAAATAAAGCTAAATGATTGACAATTCCACCAGGAAAGTATCATCTTTTAGGAGCAGCTGTAGAAAGGAAAAGAGTAGACAGACAAAAAGAAGTCTTGATAATGACATAATTCCATATGCATAAAATATAAACAAATCGATTGTTTAGAATCCCAGCTACTCCTCAGACCAATACTTAAGGGAAAAAAAATGTCTCCTCTGAGGCCTCAATAACACATCTATATAAATATTTTATACAACTGTTTTCTCTTACATCTCCAGTATAGACCAATGGCATAATGCCAATCTGGTTTGATTTAAAAAAACAGAAAAATTCTATGAGGGACCAGAGCAATGCAATCTAAACATACAACTATTTGTGATTTTCCCAAGCATAAAATTTAGCATCTTTTCAGGAATGGATGGAATGAATATCCTTCAGATATCCTAGTTGCAACTCTTGGTTGCAAGGAATAGAAATCCACTAGAACTAGTGTAGCCAGTTTATTGAACAACATAAATTAAATACAAAACAAATAAGAAATAGCATTTTGCTTCCACCGTTGTCTTCAACCATGCTGCGGCAAACTTTCCCTGCCTTTGACCGCATCTCAGGCAGATCCTACAAGGGCCCAGACTAATCTAATCTAATTTAAAACACTCTCACATTCATTTTTTAAAAGAACAGTTTTATTGAGATATGAATTCCATGTAATTCACCCACATAAAGTATACAATTCAATGGTTTTTAGCACATTCAAAGATTTGTGCAATTTTGAAACATTTTTATCGCCCATAAAATAAACATATCCAATTTAAATCTCCTCCCCTTTCTTGGCTCAGGGCCCAGCTACTGCTAGGGAGAAGTGTTATTCCTTTTATCATTTTCCTTGGGATTCAATTCCTCCCTCCTAATTCCAGGATGAGGGCAGGGAGGTGAAGACCAAAAAAAGAGGCAAAGATAATTTCACTGAGCTGGTAGGGTGACCAAAATTGATTTCTGGACTCTCAAGTCTGTTGCATTGATCTATATATATTCAACTTTATTCCAGAATCAAATTGTCTTGATTACTGTAGATTTGTAGTAAGTTTTGAAATCAGGAAGTGTGAATCTTCCAACTTTGTTCTTTTTTAAGATTTTTGGCTATTCTGGGCCCCTTGTATTTCCAGATGAACTTTAGAGTCAGCTTGTCAATTTCTGTTTAAAAAAGGCAGTTAGGATTTTGATAGGGATTGCTTGTATCTGTAGATCAATTGCTATCTTAACATTATTGTCTTCCAATCTATGAATAAAGGATGTTTATTTGTTAAGTCTTTCTAAATTTCTTTCAACAATTTCTTGTAGTTTTCAGTGTACAGTCTTACACTTCTTTGGTTAAATTTTTTCTTATTTTATCCTTTTGATGTTAAATAAATGGGATTGTTTTCTTAATTGCATTTTAGGATTATTAATTGCTAGTGCATAGCAATTCAATTGATTTTATACATTAATTTTATATCCTGCAACCTTGCTGAACTTAACTTTTTGTTATCTATTATTTAGAATTTTCTATATACAAGAACATGTCACCTGTAAATAGAGCACTTTACTTTTTCCTTTCCAATTTGAATGCTTTTTATTTCTTTTTCTTTCCTAATAGCCCTGGCTAGGACCTCTAGTACAATGTTAACTATAAGCGATGAGAGTGGACATCTTGTTTTATGTCTGAACTTAGGTATAAGTATTAAGTATGATGTTAGCTATGTTTTTTTGTTTATGGTAGATGCTCTTTATCAGAGTGAGGAAGCTCCTGTCTATTCCAAGTTTGTTGAGTGTTTTTATTATGAAGGGTGTTAGATTTTGTCAAACGCTTTTTGTGTGTTAAGATGCTTGTGTGATTTTTGTACTTTATCAATATGGTGTGTTACATTGATTACTGGGTGTTAAATCAGCTTTGCATTCCTGGTATAAATCCTACTTGGTCGTAGTATGTAATTTCTTTTATGTTGCTGGATTCAGTTTACAGAGCAAAGTGGAGAGTGGATCTGGAGGATCAAACAGAAGATACTTAGCGAAATTAATAAAGACGGTGCTCTTTTCCCACCAGCATAGTAATCACGATGAGTAGACAGTATGATGGGTGTAATGGGAAATATGTAAAAATATGAAGACATGGCCCCCTAGCCTCAAAATACTTATTGTTGAGAAGAAACTTACACACATGAAATAATCTGTAAATATTTTAAAACAGGACTAAAGTATAGAAAAATAAAATTAAGGTATTACCTTATGTCTCTTTAATATTTACATGGTATAGGGCAAAAAGTGTTGGCTTCAATACTCAATGCCTGGCTTCCTGGGAAGGGCTTTTAAACTAACAAAGATTGATACTAGAAAGATAACCTAGAAGAAAAGCAGTAACATTAATAGATACTTACTATGTACATCGATGAGTGCTTTACTGTATGATTTAACTAGAAACCATGCTTGTTATTCCTGATTTGCAAATGAGGAAATTAAAGTTCAAAAAATTAACTTTCTCATGCTTATATGGGAAGCCAGGACATCACAGGTGTATCTGATTTGCCCAGGAGTATTGCTCTCTGTACCACATCCACAAACCGGGAGCATCTTAAAGCAGAAGATTGGAGGTTGGTAGCCTATCATTCGAGTCCCATAAACAATATTAACTCATTGTTAAACTTTGTACAATTCACACAACCTCCCAGATTCCTACCTGTTTAAATAAAACAGAGATGGCCTGCTTTTATCTCTGGAATATCGTGCAGTGAAGTCTCAAGCATGGGGGAGGGTTAGGCCAAAATACTAAATATTACTGTGTGTGCATGTATATATGATATTTATATATCTGTATCTATATTCCAAAGCCAATAATGAAACCATTTTTTTGATATCTTTAGTTATAGTCTGAAGAAGAAAAGAAAGTGCTGAGGTCATTGTTGGTTTTTAAATAGTTTGCCTCTCATTTTTCATAAATTACTTAAGCAAATATTCCACATTAATATTGTACCTGGAAAATGAGAATAGGAACTAAGATTTAAAAGTGAGAGAAGAGACACATTTAAAAAAGGCAAGGCTCTTAGTATATACATTAGTTAGTACCCAAATCTGGGCATGCTATTCATAGAAGCTCCATTAATTAGCTTCCTGATCAAGAGCAAGCTCTTTAGATTATGTTTCGGTTACTCTCCTAAAATAGAAAAAACAGTTCTATTACCAGTGTGTTGTTAGTATAAAATGATTATTATAAATATGAAAGTAATATGGAAGATAAAGCTAGTGATGAACTTCACCATTTGAGACCTGCTCATAGGAAAAGCATCTTTCATTACTAGATTCCATTCTCCTTTCTGTAGCCTCAGTTGAAAGAAAGAATTATTTTGATAACTTCCCTAACCTTCACAATTCTTACTGTAGGTCTTTGTAAACTGTCAGATGAACCTTACAGTTAAGCCATTTCTCTCTCTGCAAACAGAGGTAGAGGTAACCTGGTGAACATTAGAGATTACTTCCGTCTTTATTATAAAGTCTGAGAACTTTTATATCCTGCTTCTCAAATCTGGGAATTTTTATGTTGCACCATTTTACTCTGTATCCTTAGCATCCTGCCCAGGGCAACATATCAATGAATACATAATAGAGAAAAATAAAAGAAACAAAACAAAAAAATCTTCCCTCTCATATCCAGTTAAACTATTCAGGGTAAAAATAAGAGACTATGCCATAGTAGAATGGAAATTTTTTATTTTACAAATAAAAAAGCAAAATAGTGCTACGAAATTGACCCTTAAGTCACACTCTAAATTCATAACTTGAAGCTGAATTTTCTCAGTTCATCAATTAATTCCACTGGAGACTAAGCCTGTCTGTGGAAGAAGCATAGGCCAGATTTAACCATGATGATGGAGATGGCAAGATTAAGCAAAGGGAGTGATTGTAGCTCTGTTTCAAGTTTTTCTTTTCCTTGGAAACATTCTCCACAGCCATGTGAGACTTAAAACAAACATCGTGACGTCCTGACCAGAGAAGGTTAAAGCTTTGTCACAGAGAACTGTAGAGTGCTCTTCTGCCTTCATCCTGTGATATTCATGTCTCTCAGAGAGGTCTGGCTAAACCAGAATATTCTTTGCAATAGCAGTCAAAGTCCTTACTTGGGTCACATCTGTTACCTTTATAGAATATTCTGAGCTAGAAAGAGAGGCTCCCATGACAACAGAAGAATTTCTGCAATAGAAACAATAAAGGAACAGATAATTATACAAGTTGTTAAATAAGCCGTCCTACTGGCACTTCATTTTACAGGGTGAAGTCAAGGAATCTGGACTACCAAATTTCATAATTTTTATTAATGAATTACTTGAAATATCTAGTAGCCAACTCTACCAGACAATATAATTGATTTTATATCTAGAAATGTATGTTCTAAGGCTCTTGCTTCTTTTACATTTCATTTTTCCCAATCTATAAATAATCACTACTAACTATTAAGCTATAGGAGTCCTCTCAAGTATAATAATAAAAAAAAAGACATAATAGTTTCAATTCCTTAATGATGATATAATTTCAAAATAACTGAAAACAGAGCACAGGTGAGGGAAGACCAAGTATTAAAGGTAGGAAGGATAAAAATAACTATGACTCTTCCATCCTTACACCACAGTTACTACTTTGCTAAAGGAGAGAATAGGTGAATGAACACACATACATACCTGACTCATTTAGAAGCTTAGATGATGAATTATTAACTAGTGTAAGTTCAGCAATGACAATGATATAATGGTTCACCTATGTTGAGAAAAGCCTGCTTATTTAAAGCAAGATAAGAACCATTTTACAGTTGAGAACTGCAAAGATAACTGCAATACTTATGTATTAATCACAACGTTCCACTCATTTATCATGCTATTAACTAAGGTTTTCCAATTTGGGAAAGTAAAGATTAATCTATCCCTTCTTATATGAGTCAAAGAATACATTTTTACCGAAATTTCATTCCTGAATCTCTAGCAGATCGAGCAGAACAGTGGAATTCTGCGGCACCTGAACCCTCAAGGATCCTTTGTAGATTTCTGTCCGTTATACCACCCCCTGTTGGAAAAAAAATAAGTGACACATTAAGTAGAATTTTGCATAAAATGTAATGAATAATAATGACTGCTTGCTCTACCTCAAATCCCCAACTGAAATTTCTTATTAATTCATGAATAATTCTCTCCTTACTAAGCTAGAATGAGATTAGAACTGCATGATGAAACATGTAAACTACAGATTCTGGAGAACAACTGATAAGGTCATAAAACCTATATGACAGAATCTTCTATGTCCATTGGTTTTTAAAACAATGTTATACATTACAGACATTAAATCTAAAAGGATTACTCTAGGGCAAGGAATATCATTGAGTACTCTACCTCTGGCTCCCCCTCAAGTAAAGAAAAATCAAATTAAATCAGAAGGATAGGCTTGGGGACAAAGCTACAAAAGCACAGCCTCAGAGGTGTGTCTGAAAGAATCTGCAAGGTTCTCTGGCCCAGCATTCAAAGACCACACTGATATCATTCTAAATAAGAATAATGCAAGGTATTCTACAGTTCATTCATTATAATATCAATTTTTTAATTTCATTTCACAGAAGAATCTGAATCTATTAAAACTGTACAGTCAAGTACTTTATGACTCCTCATTTGTTTATATGAACAATCTCTTAAATATTTACATATCATATTCTCAGCTGATACCAGATTACAAATATAAAGTTAGTTTACTCATTTTTATATTCTCTCTGAAGATACAGAAGTATTCAATAAATATTTTTTAATGACTGATAAAATATGTACTTTGTATTTCAAATTATTCAAGTTGCTGAGGTAACCTGACTTTCGGACTCATTAACTTTTTTTCTTAGTAGTACAGTAACATCACTAAGTCCTAAGTAGAAGAAAAAATACAGACTGAGAAGTCAGATTCAGATTGGAATCCTTGCTTCACCACTGTAGCTCTTCACAGCCATAGATCTTAGATAACTTACTTAAAACCACTGAGACTCATTTTTTTTCCACTAATAAAGAAGGGATAATTGCCTACCTCACAAGCTTATTGTAAGGATTAAAAGACAAATATGTTATTTCCTTCTAACAAATAACAAAATATCTGGCCACTGAAACCATGTTGCTCAGTTATCAGCAACTTTATGACATAGGTAATACATTTTCCAAATACATACTAACACATCTTCACAGTTGGAACCTGAGAGGACAACTAGTTCAACATCCTCTCTTTACAGATGAAAAAACTGGAGCCTACATATGTTTGTAAGCTTCATTATAAAAGTCCCCAGAGGGAAACTACTATGATAATTATATTTCCCAATGATGAGTACTTTAGACATTCAAGTTGACTTACCCAGGAATTTTTACTTCTTGGTTACTTATTTACATGAAATTGTAATAATTGGTTTACAGATCTGTTCTGTGAGGTCCTCAAGATAAACGATTACTTCATACACATTCTGTGTTTTCACAACTACCACAGAACCTGGCATATAATTATCATTTGCTTGGTAAGCTATGTTAAATAATCACAAATATTTTTGTATATAACATCTTCTCACCTAAGACTAAGCCTCTTGAGGAAGTAGTTTCTTGGGTAATTCTGCATCTCAAGTAATGCTTTGCACAAAGTAGATAACTTAATAATTACATAAGGAAAGGCAATCTTAATATTAACAATTGTTTAAGTCTAGCTGTCAGTTGCCAAGACTAAACACATTTGGTCTTAAATGGAAGTACATCACACTTGGTTAAGTCTCTTTAATATTCCCTGCTTATCTATAAAGGGTCTAAATTTGAGAGATAAGATGCTTTCTCTCTGTTCCTGTTTCAGGGACTTGCTACAGGTCAGTTTTCCTAAAATTCTGACATTATCCCTCTATCTAACCTCTTTTTAAAAGTTGGTCTTTATCTGGCTATCACCATTTTGACCTCTGGCCAGTCCTGACATCAGTGGTAGTGAGACAATAGATACTGCATGCCTTCTGATGTTATGTAGTATCATATATAGAGAATCGCCCTTTACGTGTTCTTACCAAAAACATTTAACCAGGATCTAATCAAGCTTATTATCTACCTACTAGTTTATCAGAAATACAAAGGCTAGGACATACAAGCTAAATAATATCAAAGGAAAACAATTTGATAAATCCAGAAAGTAAGACATGTTATGGGTAAGTAGTCCAAACTTTTTAAATGTCATTTTTTTAAAGCAAGAAAAAGGAAAATTTTTATATTAAAAATATTAAGATAAACCAAGTACAATACTTATTCTTTGATGGGATCCTGGTTTGAACATATCCACTATAAAATACATGCTGGGGACAACTAGAGAAAGAAGAGTATTGACTGAGCATTAGATGGTATTAAAGAATTAGTGTTTATTTTAATAGGTGTGATAATGATATTGTGGTTATAGTAAAATGTCCTTATTTTTTTAAAGGTGCATAAAAATAAAATGTCATGATGTCTTTAACTTTAAAATACCTCAGAATAAAAAAAGATGAGATAAATGAAGCAAAATGTTAAATCTATGGAATGAGTATATGCTATTTTCTACTTTTTTATATGTTTGAGAGAATAATAAAAAATTAAGATGGTCTTTATATGTATCTCTCTCTGATTCTAGGTCACCTTATATAACTCTCTAAAAATTGTGCATTTCTAATAAGCCATGATGTACATAATTGATCTTATAGTTATTAACAGTGACCCAATTGTTCTCAAAGAATTAGGAGATCTCTCAGGAACTGAGTATTATATTTGTCCAAAGATATTACCTAAATGTTTGCTTACACCTTGTTAGCAACTTGGACATTTGGCCCTAACACAGTGTAGCAGCTTGAAACTTGGTGTGCCTCACCGGAGATGAACATCCACGTCCACAAAATTCTACACTATAGGAGAACAAACATGGAGAAAGCCCAAGTCCAAACTACTTCTTTATTTGCTCTTCTCTGAGCTTATCCCTGCTGGAATGTTCTCCTCCTTATCTAAACTTTTAAATTCCAGCAGAGATCTTCAATCTTAAATGTTTTAATCAAATTACGTATTCTTTCTGAACACCATGTACTAATACTTTTTCCCATACTGCCCACTTCCTTTGCTCTTCCTCCACTACCGTTCAGTGTTAACACTACTGAATGGATAGATAAATAAATACCTGGCATTACCACAATCCTGCCTTTTGCCTGAAAAAAGAAAAAATAAACAAGTAAATTTTAATATCTTTCTCTTATATGAAATAAGGCAGTGAGAAACATAAGTATATTAAATTTTAAAAATTATTACTAATGTTTAATTTTCAATAGATCTTTTCTATTTCTTTGTAAGTTGTTCAGCATAGTAATTCTTTCTACGCAGAAAGTTTATTTTATTGTATTGCTTTAAAGATCTGTACTGTTATGAACACAAAGAATAGAGAATACAATACAAATACTGAATAATCACAACACCTTAAGAAAAGCCATTACTGAAAAATAACACTAATCTGAGTGTTGGTAACTGATGGGATGAAGTAGTTGAATTTTTTTTTCCATCTTCATTTTTTTTTTTTTAAATTATGGTGACATTGGTTAATGAAATACAGTAAGTTTCAGGTGTACAATTCAACAGTAAGGCACATATATATATACATTGCATTGTGTGTTCACTGCCCATAGTTATTCTTTCTTTCTGTCGGGAAGTAGTTGAATTTTTTTTTTTTTTTCTTTTAGGCGAGGCAACTTTTGGTTGACCTCACAGAATGCAAGGACCTTGTCAGTTTACAATCCCTTATTTTTTTATTTTTTACGCCTGCAGCACCTGGTCTTCCTAGGTGGTCTCCCATCCAAGTACTAACCAGGCCTGACCCTGTTTAGTTTCTGAGATCAGATGGGATTGGGCTTGTTCAGGGTAGCATGGCCATAGACTAGGAAGTAGTTGAATTTAAACAAGATTTCAGCAGAAAAGAAAGAACATGGCATAACTATAAATTACGGGGGAGGAAAAATCTACTCAAATTTTGTATCTGCAACTAAATTCCCTAGCTTATTATACCAATTAAACGAAAGCATAGATCCATTTAACAAGGTTTTAAATAATAAAACTGGACTATATAATTTAATTTATAATAAGTTTAGAAGATAGATATTAAAATTGCCTTACTTTTATATTCCAATTTTCATCACATTTCCTAAATAAATTTTGGTAAAATATCACTGAAAGGAAATTATCCACTATAAATGCATACTTAGTTAGTACTACTAGTAGCAGGTAGGTAACAATGATAGAATAAAAATGACATAGTATGTCAGGATCATTAATTTGTAGAATAAAACCTGTACTTTATATACAAATTGCATTTTTTCACATGCGGATTCTCTAAGATGGATTTTTAAAACTGGACCAACCAATCCTGCCAATCCAATACAATTCCAAGTCATTTGCCTCAACTGTTCAGCCTACATATGCACTTAGCCTATTCCCTATCCAGCTCAGGTTAGCCAGACAATCTTTCTTCTATTGAGTGCTGTTAAGCAATGGAAAAAATTCAGTCAAGAACCATCCACAATTTAGTTTCTTGTTTCATAAAACAATGACTAATGTTGAACATACTTAACTCTACATCATGTCTAGTTAGGAAAAAAAATTGAAAGACTGGTTTAGTGTGGAGAGGAAGAAAATGGGGAGAAGAAAAAAGTGGTATTGTATCCAATGTGAGAAGAGGGGCAGAGGGTGAAGAAAAAAGAGGATACAAGAGGACAGAAGAGAACAGAAGCCAAAAGAAGAGAATAAAGTAAAATTGGCTAACACCAGAAATAACAAATGCAAAGAGAAGAGAAGGTGAAAGTCTCAAAAGCAGTGATAGCATAAAAGCAGTGGAAAGGGAAAGTAATAATAACAACAGAGACGAGAATAGAGATGGTCATGAGTAGAGAGAAGCAACCTTTTTCTTTACTTTTAAGACAAGTTATAGATATTTTAATGAGATCTAAGTAACTATCAGTGTAAAGTTAAGGTGAGCATTCAGATATGATTGTCTTTTGAGGGTCTTTGTGTAGCAAAGTAATAAATTCTAAAGCAGCTCCAAAGAGCCAGATATACTACAGAAGCCATCTACGAAAAAGATTTCAAATTTTTTTAGTTAAAAGAAAGTGAGGGTAATAAATGATATGCTGGTGCAAAAAGGGAAACAGAGACCAATAAATGATTTGGAAAGAGTGATCACAGAAAAAATGGACTGCTACAAAATTGCTTTAGTTGCACGTTACAATACCAAGTTGTAAAAAAACAACAACAACAAAAAAAACTCTTTTCAAGTATGAGTCAACAACAAATTGTGTTCTACAGTCATAAATCCCCTCCCTGGGAGCAACTCATTCAGCAACACACCCAAACAGACATTGTCATAAAAGTATCATATCTCTCATCTATTGTCCTAAGGGTCCATTTACTTTTCCAAAAAAGTCATTTCTTTTTCCTATAAGTGCTCTCTCTCCTTCTTCTAAGTTCCCAAGTGCCTTTTGCACCCCTCCTCTTGGATGACATTAAGCCCCAAATTCTAAGCACCTCTTTGAGTCACATTTCTTTGTGAATTCTCATATATTAATACATATGTAACTAAAATCTGTTTTTCTCTTGCTAATGTGTCTTTTGTCAGTTTAATTTGCAGGCCCTCAAATACTGAACCTAAGAGAGTAAAGAAAAAGTTTTTCCTCCTTGACATGATGAACAGGATAAAGTTCCTACATTCGTGGAGCTTACATGTTCAAGGAAGACAGAAAACAGATAGATGTATTTATATAATAAAATTTCATGGACCAATTAAGTACAGTGGGGAAAAAAGGTAAGGCAATAGAGAGTAAAGGTGGGAGGGGCTATTTTATAAAATTTAATAATTGTTAGAAAAGTAAGTGGAATGAGCTGCTTAATATTCTCAAATGTACTGAGGGAAGCAACCATAAAACAAAATATTTATTATCTAGAAAACTGAAATGATTTTAGGAGGGGAAAAAAAGTAATAGAACTGTTTCTTCCCAGTGACAGCTTTCTAAAACAGATAAATGATACTTTTAAAGAGATGAATTCTATCACTTTTTAGGAGGCCTTCTATAAAAGGTTATTTAGAACAATATGCTCACCTAAGGTTATCAAAGTGATTTAACAATATAAAGCACTTACTAAGTGTCATACTTTGCACTGTTATCTAAAATAATCTACAAGTGTTCTAGGATGTAGATGCCATTATTATGCTAACTTAACAGGGGAAGGTTTCCAATGGTTAGGTAATTTACCCAAAGTCATTATAAATAAAAGGGAAAGCCAGGATTTAAAAACAGACCTACCTAACCCAAAAGCCTAGGTAGGCTTTAACAAGTATTGCTTCAAGAAGTAAAGTTAGCATGATCTCACTTACATATGGAATCTAAAAAAATCAAATACATAGAAGCAGAGAGTATGCCAGGGGCAGAGAAGTGGAGGAAATGGAGAGATGTTGGTAAAAGGGTATAAAGTTGTAGTTATGAGTAAGTCTATAAGTCTAATGAATAGCATGATAATTTTAGTATAATAATACCATATTCAATAGTACTGAAAATTTGCTAAGAGAGACTTCAGGTACTCTCATCACAGACACACGCAGATTTTGAAATAATATACATGACTGTGGCCATTATTCTCTACTCCGTGGTAAGTAACAATTTTAAAATGGATACCTGATTCATTGACTCCTCTATTTTAAAACGCTTCAGGTTTCCCCAGTATACCATGGATAAAATAAAACTTAAATAGTTTTCAAGGCTCTGGGCAGTATTCCTCTCCTCAGAGGCAACATTATAGTAATTCTTCAATATCTAAATAAGTTATGCTCACTTTTGTCTCCATTCCTTTGCATACACTATTAATTCTACATGGAACATTCCCTACTCTCTCTCCCTTCCACCCCCTTTTACATGGATAACCATCTTTCAAATGAGTAAGAAAGACATTGCAATGTGGATGCCTACTCCACTGGGAAGCTAACTACTGCCAACCCCCATCTTTCAAATATGGGACTAATTCCTCTGCAATGTGCTTCCACACAGTACCTTTAAATACCACTCTATGAAAATCGCCTTCTCTATCAAAAGTGTCTGTTGTGCACTAGATTGTAAGGGCCGTGACTACACACTCCTTGGTCACAACCATAATACAAATGCTGTGTATCTAATATTTACTTAATAAATATTTGTAATATCAGTAAGTTCCAGACTAGCAAATTCATATCAGATCCTTATGTGAAATTTCTAAAATTATTTTCATGGCTACAGAAAAGTGAACATAAGCAGATATCTGCCCAGGGACACTAAATAATATAACTAATAATAGCAGTAGTAATAATAGAAACTAACATGTATTAAGAGCTATATGTTGAGCACTGTAATAAGGCTCTTCGATCTTATCTCTACCCAATCCTCAGGGCAAACATATATAGAAAATATTAAACTTATCTCAATTTCACACAAGGAAACAGAGGCTTAAAGGTTAGTAATCTACTCAATACTACATAGCAAATAAGTTTCAAACCTGAGTCTCAAATCCAGAACTCTCAACTCAAAATCCATACTCACCATCTTTGAATGCCTCCACACTGGTGTCAGAAAAACAGACACCACAATTACAAAGCCATCTTCCAACTGCTCTACAAATGATGCTAACTTACCAGGGCATAGAGAAAAATATATTTCTCCTATCTTGACAGATAGGGAGAAATGCGAGAAGAATATAGTTTTAGTTTTAGAATTCACCTCCAAATGATAATTATCTCAAATTTTATATGGGATCCCTGAGTATACATAGTCTGTCAGTGAGATGTTGCTTAAAACTATGCAATGCTGATGACAGAGGAAAGGTAAAATTTGCTCTGGTTATCTAAATTAGATAAGATCCTTAGGCACTGTCTATAATCTCATTTTAAGAGCCTTGGTCACTAAAAATGCTCATGTGAAAGAAATAAGAATTATATACATATACCGCTGCCTGCTTGCCTTTTCCTATACAGTAACCGCGAAATCAGTAATATTTAGTTTCTCAACCTAGCAGAACAACAGAATATCAGAGTCTTTAGAAGAAAAGAAAAAAACTGTGTATACCTGGTCTATGAGTCGCTTTATTAGAGGTAGCCCTTCTAGTGCTGAACCGTCACATCCACTGGTCAATACTCGTTCAAATCCCAAAGTTAAAAGAGTCTCTAGAGCTGCCATGGGATCATGAACCATGTCAAAGGCTGAAATAAATAACATTTATTTGAATTTTGAACAAGTATCTCGAATATAGTGCTTTTTAAAATGTAGTATATACATGGTGGTGTGCCTGACTTGGCTAGTACTGGCTTGCAAAAGCCAAGTGTTACATATTCAGGAATTTTGCAAGCATGATTATTAACCCATTGGAAACTTGGAAATCAGTCAAGGTGGGAGTATTTAAACCACAGAAATCAACAAATATTATAAATCAGGGCTCTTTTTTCCCCCAAGAGCCAGTTTACCAGCACAATCTATATACCACTGGTGATATGCATGATCATTTTAGATGGCACACATTTGAATGGATGCATTTACTTAAATGTAGATTAGAAGTGAAAAGTTTCTGGTTTTCATTAGGTATAAAAGTTTCTCTGTAAAATAAATTAAGGTTTTAAGAAAGTTATTAAATAAATTTGCACAGGTAGCACTCAGATATGGTAAAACTGTAAATGTAACAGGCAAGTGACTCGAATTGGGGAAAGACTGCTCTAAGGCTTCAGATAAACTGGAAAAACATTATACTCATTGGTTCTAGAAAAAGCTTGATTCACATTCTTATTATTGACTATTACTTTGTACTAATCTATTTATCCCACAAACTGAAGGCTAATAGTATAAGGACAATTGTTTACAACAGACTGTATGAGTTTTGATTCCATCCTACTTTCTAAGAGACTTATCCCCTCCTCAGATAGGAAAGTGGCCCTAGGAATTTCAAAAAGAAAAACTACTGCTTTGGTTCTCGGTCCTGCTACATGATCTGGAAGTTCTAGCCTATAGTGGGTTAGGGCTGGACCCTTTCCTTTCACCCGTTAGTGTATGGAACCTGCTACGGAGGATTTTCCTTTCCTCGTGGCAGCATCTTCTAACCAGTGATTATACTATGATACTACCTCAGTAAGTATATGGGTGAAAAAAAATGTGGAACTCAGGCCAATATAAAATCTTGAAAACATGAAAACATTTTTTGTTACACTTATTGAATAGTTTAATAAACTTAAATAGGTTAGTATAAGTGTCTGCAGGTACAACTGAAAAGTCAGTTTTGTGACTGCAAAGGAAAAGAATAGAAATTTGAAATGATTTTCTTAGTTTAAGAACAAAAAATATATTCAATGTGATGGGTTTAATTTTTGATTTATTTAACATGTCAAACTTTAAACTACATTTCTTCAGATAGATGTTTACTAATTTAAATACTTTTCATATTTAAAAACTTTATTTGCTATAGCCTTAAGGTTATGACTTAAGCAAACTAACACCTTTTAATTATTGCTAGTTTATGAGAAGCATTGGTATGTAGCAAACCAAGAAAACAGTTTTCTGGTGGTATTATCCATTGAGAAAAAAAAAGGCAAGGTAATAAATGATATATCTCTAATTTATATAAATAGATGCAAGTGCTAGTGTCCACCCTTATTCTAATTTTGAATGCTTACTTAAAAGATCAGAAAAACATTCAACAATTTTTCAAGCATATCATTAAGTCAAAAAAAAATTGACTGAAGATTTCCTTCTTTTTATGTGCAATAGCAGTGCCTTCTGAAGGCAAAATTGACTTTGTTCCTTCATTTTACCAATGCCTGGCAAAACTGTATGGAAATTATAACTACCTGAATTTTATAGTTAGAATGTATTTTTATATGAAATTATCAAGAGACTTTTTAGAAATTATTCTGATGTAGATAAGCTATCAATAATATAAAGCAATTTTGTGTACTATAATGAACAAAATCTGTTAATGGACTATCTAGCATCTATTTCTTCTTTCCTCCTTCCTAATAGTAACCAATTCTTCCTCAGATGTCCATTCCCTCTCTACTCACGAATTTTATATTCTTCTGAGAAAACTGACCTCACTCCCAGCCCTAGGAATGGTCTGTCTAGCTTAAGCCAGGTAGCAAATTTAATTTCACTGGCCACAGTGATCTATTCTCTTGGGGACTGCATATGACCTAAGGTAATCTATAAAAATAAATCTTAGGACTCTTGCTTAGAATGCTGTGACAAGTACGTGTACTTGTAGGCAATGCTTACTCTCTCTCTTTTATATCCCACCACCACCGCCATTTACTTTTAACAACTTTTCACAACTAAGGCTTTACATATTCTAGAAATTGTGCATTTCTAAATTTGCAACTGCTGGTCCCAAGAAACCAACTGGTAACACTGTAACACTGTAGAATTGTGTTCCAAAAAAAGGTTGTAGCATCTGATAAAATTAGGAAACTGACACCATTCAATAGCACTTCTAAAATGGAAATGACTCACCTCGGTGGAAAGTGACTGGCAGAGGACGGCAAAGAGCTATAAAAAGAAAGTCATATAACATGAATGAAGAGATCATCACTGATCACTATATACATATTCTCCATGTTAGATGGGACTGTTTTATACCTTCCTCTCCTAAGTGAAGACAGTGAACTAAAATAATAATAAAATGGCAGCCTTCCAAATGCGAAAGTCCTATGTTTCCATTAATCTCTTATTTTTATATTTAAAACATGGCCATTTACTTCTTAGAGGTACCAAATAAAAATTATATAATCTGGCAACTATAAGATGGGCAGCATTATCTATTACTCATTCCTCTGAAAATCTTCAAGAAATACTTTGGCCTAGTAATATATATAGTCTGCTTCTGTCCTCTTCACATCCCCCCATCCTCACCAATAGCTTTTGTGGATTTTGGTGCAGTTATTAAAGGAGTCAAGATAAATATCCCTTAAACCCAACAGAAACAGTAGTGGAACCTGATCTATAGCAACTAAGGAGAGTCAGGAAGGCTATGCCACACATAGCTGCAGCCCAAACATTTAAATGACTATTGTTTAAAACAGGTTAGTATAAGTGTCTGCAGGTGTGACTGAAAAGTCAGTTTTGTGACTGCATTTTTCTATATTGCGAATATTAAATGCAATCATCAGAGGTTTTGTGGTCTCAGATATAAATTCTTACCCACAAGGGACATGCACAGCTCTTTGTCAATGTGTCCATCTTCAGTCAATGCCCCAAATACCAAACCATCAGCACCATAAAGTTTGGCAAGATGAATGTCAGCCTTCATCACCTCAACTTCACGGTCTGAATATAAAAAATCACCTCCGCGTGGCCGAATCATCACAAAAACTGGGATCTGGACACATTGCTTCACTACTTGAAGGACACCTATAAGAACAGAAAACAGACTAATTAAAATGCAAATGTGAGCTAAAAGCTCAAGTAAGTAAATAAAATATTATAGGTCTTTTACATTTGCTCTTATGTATCACTTATACAAGAAAAGGAAGAGTTGACTAAAGAAACCAGAGAAAAGTGGACCAAAAAGGAAAGCGGACACTAAGAAAAATGTGTATACAGTAGAAGTAATAAAAAATCAAAGGTAAAAAAGAGTAATTTAGAAAACAGAAAGAAGTTACTGCATTTTAAAAGCACTTGTCGGTTAACTCAACAAAAATCCTTTTACTGATATCTGACATTTGAAAGTGTAATAACCACCAGGCAAAAAGTAATGACTTGGCTGCTAATTCTAACTTCTGTATCAGTCTAAGTTAGTTTTGTTTGATTGCTTTATTTCCTCACTATGCATCTTATTTTCCTACCTGGTAATTTTTTATTGATTGCAAGACATTATGAATTGTACTTTGTTGGGTACTGGATATATTTGTATTCCTATAAATATTCTTGAGCAGTTAGTTTATATGAAAACACTTTATTCCTTTCGGGTCTAGCTTTTAAAAGTTGTTAAGCAGGTTTGGAACAGTGGTCAGTTTATAGCTAATTTATAGCTTTTACTGATATGTGACATTTGAAAGTGTAATAACCACCAGGCAAAAAGTATATAAACTTTTTCGACTAAAGCATACTATCATCAACTTCAGAGTAACATATAGGAGTCAAAATGTCATATAGGGACTCCTGCTTTTGACCAACAAAGTAACAGAGACTGAATTCACCCTGCCACCTGTAATAATCAAAAAACAGACAAGATATATGAAACAATAGTTTATAAGACACTGGACATCAAGCAACAAAGGACAATGATGCCTGAAAGATGACAGATAGAAAATAAATGAGGTGAGCTCTATGATTGACCCAGATTACTACTTTAAGAGTTTTCTAGGCCAAAGCACAGGGAGGAAGAACCCAGGTGGAGCCCAGAGAAAGTTCTCTGAGTTGAGGAGACAAAGCTGAGAGTCCAGACTAGAGTTAACAGGAGAGAGTGTAAGGAAGGAGAGAGAGAGAACTCTTGAGATCTGCAGAGAACCTCTTCTAATATTCAGCTGAGTACTGATCAGGGCATGCAAGCAAGAAAACTATGCAAAGCCAGGGAAAGATCCACTGAAAAAGGTTACTAGAAATAGTGCCTATCATTCACACCAGGACAGGAATAATACCTGTTTCCACCAGCCAGACAGGAAAACTTGAAGCTTCATGGGATACTAGGTAAAGTACACAGAAGGGTCTTGCCTCCGCAGTGAGAAATAATTAGCTATAAACTGGCCACTGTTCCAAACCTGCTTAACAACTTTTAAAAGCTAGACCCGAAAGGAATAAAGTGTTTTCATATAAACTAACTGCTCAAGAATATTTATAGGAATACAAATATATCCAGTACCCAACAAAGTACAATTCATAATGTCTTGTATTCAATAAAAAATTATCAGGTAGGAAAATAAGATGCATAGTGAGGAAATAAAGCAATCAAACAAAACTAACTTAGACTGATACAGAAGTTAGAATTAGCAGCCAAGTCATTAAAATAGCTATTATAACTTTATTCCATATGTTCAAAAAAGTTAAGAAGCTACGTGGGAAATATAATACACTCTAACTTCTAGAGATGAAACCTACAATGTGTGAGATAAAAAATGAACTAGGCAGGGATAACAGCAATTAGACATTGCAGAGAAAAGTTTAGTGAATTTGAAAACCAAGTGATACAATCTATACATAATGAAAGTGAAAAATGAGATTTTTTAAAACAGCAATTCATCAGTGAATTGTAGAACAAATATATTCAAATACTAAATTGAGAATATAACTGGAGTTTCTGAAAGAGGGAGTAGAGGACACTGAATGCTGAATATGATAAAATATGATAAAAAGTATAAATGTCCAGTTCTAAGAAACATGAAGAAAACTACACTCAGGTATATCATAATCAAATTGCCTAAAACTAAGAATAAAGAAATAAATCTTAATAGCAACCAGAGACACGTTACACAGAAAAGAACATAGGTATGGATGACAACAGATTTCTTGTCAGAAACAATACAAGTAAGATGACTGAAAGAAAAAACTGTCAACCTAGAATTCTACACTCAGCAAAAATATCTTTCAAATATGGGGAAAGATGTTTTCAGACATACAAAAGCTGAAAGAATTCATCATCAGCATTGTACTACAAACAATGTTAAAAGAATTACTTCAGGCAAAAGAAAAATGAAACCAGATGGAAATATAGATCTCCACAAAGGAATTAAGAGCACCAGAAATAGTAACTATATGTGGGTAAATATTGTTTTCTTATTATTTAAATCTCTTTAAAAGATAGTTGACTCTTGAGATAACATGTTAGATCACTGTTGTCAGTGGAAACCGCCAAGTAAGCTTAATAAGTCTCCCCTCCCACAGTCACATCTAAGTCAGAGTCTCCCAAAGAACCCAAACAGCCGTGGAAGCTCTTTATCAAAAGTTTGAGATTTGAAACAACTAGTAAGAGTCTGAGGAGCCATTATAAGCAATGGGGAACACTCACAGACTATGTGGTGATGAGAAATCCAAAGACCAAGTATTCCAGAGGCTCTGGGTTTGTCATGTATGCCACTGTGGAGGTGGACGAGGCCATGAATGCAAGGCCACACAAGATGGATGGAAGAGTTGTGAAACCAAAGAGGGCTGTTTCAAGAGAAGATTCTCAAAGATATGGTGCCACTCAACTGAGAAAAATATTTTTGTTGGTGGAATTAAAGACAATGAAGAATTACCTAAGAGATTATTTCGAACAGTATGGGAAAACTGAAGTGATTAAAATGACTGACCACTGCAATGGCAAGAAGAGAGGCTCTGCTTTTGTAACCTTTGATGATCATGACTCTGTAGACAAGACTGTCATTCTGAAATGCCATACTGTGGATGGCCACAACTGCGAAGTAAAGCCCTATCTAAGCAAGAGATGGCTCATGTTTCATTCAGCTAAAGAGGTCAAAGTGGTTCTAGAAACTTCAGTGGTGGTCGTGGAGGTGGTTTTGGTGGCAGCTGTGGTGGTAGAGGAAATATGGTCGTACTGGGGATGGCTATGATGGATGTGGTAACGGTGGAAGCAATTTTGGAAGTGGTGGAAGCTACAATGATTTTGGCAATTACAATAATCACTCTTCAAATTCTTGACCCATGAGAGGAGGAAACTTTGGAGGCAGAAGCTCTGGCTTGGTGGTAGAGGCCAACATTTTGCCAAACCACGAAACCAAGGTGGCTATGGTGGTTCCAGCAGCAGCAGTAGCTATGGCAGTAGCAGAAGGTTTTAATTACTGCCAGGGAAGAATCAGCTAACACAGGCTTAGTAAGTCTTTAAAAACAGAAATTCATCTGTCCAACTTTATAGCTAAAAGGAACATCTGTATGAGTACAATCTTTATCTGAGCCACTGTGTACTTCATTTTCACTGCCATGCAGTTTTTATTAGGTGCTCTGAAGCTTGAATTAATCAATTTTATGAATAAACTTTTTAAACAAAATGCATTTAACTTGGGAAAAAAGGTAACTGACACTTTAAACAAAAATTACAGAGCAAAAATTGTCGTGAACCTCATGGGTGGGTAAAACAAGTATGAAGTGATCAGCTCCAGATTTGATGTGCAGCTCAAACATCTAGAAAAATGGCAGAATAACCTGCTTCCATTCTGTTAATCTGGTTTCACTGTAGTGACAATCTCAGTGGACATCATGGACCATGAAGAAGCAAGTTAAAAACACATGGGAGGGAAAATCCTGCGATTCTTTTTCTAGGGATGTAATACACATGTGCAAATAAAATGCCTCTGTAAAAAAAATAATAGTAACAACAATGTAGTGTTGAGTTTTTAACATATGTAGAAGTAAAACATATGACAATAGCACAACAACCAGGAAGGGAAAAATGAAGACCAAAGTCAATAAAACAGAGGATGCCAAAAGCAAAAGATAAAAATACCCTGGTCCCTGCATAGCAACTGAACCAATATTAACAGCAACTACCTATCTTTCAACTTTTTGATAGCTGAGGAAAAAAACATCTATTTGATCACATCTTTGATAGACAACTTTATTTACAATCATAAGCATTTCTAACTGATACAATATCCACAGCATAGTGAACATGTAGTAACATTGTAAAGAATTCAATGAAAGAGATCATAAATTGTCTCCAGGCAATCTAAAAAATGGACACTAACCCATGCTTGGTGTGGTTCCTCCTTCCAACAGACTAGAACATAATTCAATCCGATCAGCACCTATGATTTAAAAAAAAACAAAAACAAAAACATTTTTCGGCACAATAAATTTTAGAAATTAAGGGAAAAATTTACAAGCATTGCTCAAAAATTATTGGCCAAAATAAACTCATATTAAATGCAAATTTCACATTTTCCCCAAATGTATAAAAGTCTTAAAAACTGAGAGAAATCAAACTATAAAACTAGAACATCTATTTTGAATCACAATTATATTCTGCAACCCACATTGTGTTAATGATAGTCCACTTTAAGAGGTAATTCAAGTTAAGTTAGGTCTCTTTAAAATTTGGTATTATAGGGTTGCCTCTCCATGTACAGGGAAATGCCTTAGAATAAATGTTTCTGCATTGTACATAGTGGAATGCTGATTATTCATTGATAAGAAAAAGAGTCTTTATTATTCTAAGCTTTAAAAAAGCACAAGTTACTTTGAATAGCTTAACTCGGGATATTTTCAAGAATAAGAAAACACTGAAAGCAAAAGATCAAACCATGGGGCCATCTCAAAAGGTCTCAGGAACCAGCTTGAAAAGGTTCCTACCAGCCAGATAGGACATTCTGAGCATCAGTAAGAATAACTATAGTGTATTAAAACACATCAACTATATCTAAATCAGGTTCAAATGATAAAATAATTCATTAGAGAATAGAAAACAAACCTATTATCTCCAAAATCAGTGAATAAGGGAAAAGCAGCAAGTATTTATCCTGGCTTTCTTATACAAACTGAACCTCAGTATAACCAAACAGCTGCTGAGAGAAAATTCTGCTTTATAGAAGCATATTGCTAATAAATGTAAAATAAATATTAGACTTAATATAGTACCATTTTGCAAACCCTACTAAAATATGCATTGCTAAAATTATTAGGTGAAAGCTAACAGAAAACCTTTAAAAGGATGGATTAAGCTGACCATATCTGAATCCACTGATCAATCCTAACATCACAAAAACAGAAAAAAATAAGATATTATCCTCTTAATGTGATGCAACAGGGAGTACAACGTCATCTAAAAAGTAGTCTTATAAAAGACTTAAATCTGAATCTTATTAAACCTTTGGGTTAACTACAACTTTACAGGAAATACAGGAAATAAATGACACTACATATACAAAGAGCAAAACTGAGACTGTAGAAAACTCTAAAAGATGAAAATCACAATTTCTTGAATAAACTACAAGGAAAGAAAGAAAAAGAAAAAAAGACGGGGAAATGTAGATGTAAATACACTTAAAAAGACATATCAAACAGATGAAATGTTTGGACCTTGGTTCGAAGAACCATAAAACAAAACAGTAGGAGCTTATAGGAGAAATGTGAAAAATAACTGAATTTTTTGATGCTATTAAGAAATTATTTTTTAAGATATTAGTGGTATTGTGGTTATTATTATTATTTTCTTAAAAAAGAGTCCTTTTAGAGATACATACTGAAATATTTGAGGATGAAATGATATGATGTCTGAGATTCGCTTTAAAATAATCTGGGGATAGGGGAGAGAAGGCAAGAATATATATCAGGGCTCAGCAAACTATGGCCCACAGGTTTAGAGTGCAAAAGAAACCTTGAGGTAAAAACAATGTTCAAAAAAGAAAAAATAATGATAGAAGTCCTAATGATGAAAATGGTAACAAAACTCTACAATCATCTTTAAATTAATGGTTTAAAAAATTTAAATCTTTGCTAAATTCAATAAAAACTGAAGTTGGTGAGTAAGCCCTATAGTGGACACTTGACTCAAAATGTGACCTACTAGGGGAATAAGACTAGAAGATTATAATTTATCAGTAGGGTTTTACAGTTGGTTGGTTGTTCTCAAAAGGATTAGTAGGGTCCTTCCAGCTAACAAAGGCTCCCAAGGTCAGTTCACAGGATTCATTTTCAGACTCTTAAAAAGACTGTCGACTGTTATTCATTTTCTAATTTCTCTTACCTCCTCTTTCTGCATTTATAGCTGATTCCACTGAATCAACACACACTTCCATGAGAAATCCATTTGCTGCTCCTAAAATGCATGAAAAAGAAGGCAATTTCATGATGGTCCTATCCATTCAGACTAATCTACCATGAACATTTTACAGTTTGCTGTCTAAATCTAAATGTCCAATAACAGGGAAGTAGAAGAGCACACTAGGGCCCAGGAGTGCAATAAAATACCATATTAATTATTAAATTGATGTCTAGACTGTGAAAAAAGTAAACAGACATACGTATAAGAAATTATACTAAGAAAAATATACACTGAATGTCAAGGTAATCTTCGTAAAACACAGACCTCATCCTCACATTCAAGTCAGGATTCTTTTGATGCTTCTCATTAACTGAAGAATATGCTTAAACTTCTTTATAAGGAATATATGTTCAAGAGCAGGGATGGACTTAAAATTCTGGCCCCACCACTTGTGTGATTCTAGACAAGTTACTTAGCTAAAGTTTTCTAAAAAACACTGTAGGTTTTAGTATCTACCTAAGACTAGTGAGGATAAAGAGATAACTCATGTAAAGTGGATACTAAGTAAGTTTATACAGAGTATTAGTTTCATTTATTAACTACACATTATTTTCTCTATATGCCTCTAGTTCTCCCTAATCCCCATCCCTGCTCTTGCTTATACCATCTCCTCAATCCACAAAGTCCTCCCAGCTCCATTTCTGAATGCTAAACTCTTCCAAGACTCACATCAAATCATATTTCCATATTTCCTCTCTCCCGAAGCAGGAAACTGAATCTACCTTTTTCGAACTCATATAACTCTTTACAAGTTGTATGTTCCTCTTTAAAACACTAATTGTATCTCTTCAGGACACTAATTATTTTGTCTTATTATTATTTATGTAGATAAGTGTCTGATCACTCTTACCTGACCTAAAGTTCCTAAGTAAGGTTTTTATGTGAGGAGTCACCGACGCCAAGCACTGCTGACCGTTATACACAACAGGCAAAGATTTACTAAAGGCCGAATAATTACAAATTCATAAAGTCATGTATTTACACTAAAAAGTATGACAAAGTTTTTTTTTCTGTAAGTACATAATTTTCTTTTAAGAATACTTAACGTATATTTCATGCAATAATACCCGAAAGAATGTTCACATTGTGATAATAATTACAACTAGAAGCTGAGATTTGGAATGACTTTTACTCTTTTTACTTTTCTACATTACTTGATGTTTTCTACCCAATATTGCTTTTATCATTTTTTAAAAAGAATTTTTAATTTGAAAAACAAATTCTATCGTATGCTAACATTAAACTACAACTGCCTCATTTATTTAAAATTATACGACCGGTCTCAAACTGTGAAAGAGTTAAGTGCCACTGTATGCTGTTAACCAACAGGGATGCATTAATTTCATGAGTTTCCTGATAGCCACCCAGCTGCCAGAGGTCAACCGAACTGGACAATGCTAAGGGGTGCCATTTGCCTCACGCAAAAAAGAGCCTTGGCTAGGAGAGGGTGGGGATATGAGGACGGTACTGGGATCCTCACTTGTTAATCAAGTTGAACACGGTCGCACGACGATACGTGGTGGCGCCGGGATTCGAACCCACACATCTGGTTCTCAGGCCCCCCGTCTGCACAAGTTTTAAAGCTGGAATGACAGACCGTGCCACAGAAAGGAGGTCGGGGGGGAAATTGCAATTAATCCACGGGCCAAAATCCCTGCCAGTCCGCCCCTGGGAGTGAGGTCGGCCGACCGCCCCCTCTCTTCCCCCTTCCGCACCGGCCTTCCGGGATGGTATTCGCGCCCGTTTCCGTTCGGAGGATGCCCTCTGCCTCTTCATGCTCCACGCGTTCCTCCCTCGCGCGTCTTCGGTTTCCACGCAGAATCCGAATTCCGCCGCGCGCGACCAAAAACAGCGTCCTCACCCCTGCGCACGCTCCTGCGCGTTCCCGATGTCCACGCCCCAGCAATCCTGGCAAGGCCGAGTCGCTAGCGCAGGCGCAGTCACTGCTCGCCCCCGCCGTCTGAGGAGGAGGGGCTCACGCTGCGTAACCCGGAAGTGCCTCTTCTTTGGTGCCGAAGGAAGGAGACAGCTAAGAGCCTGGGCGTGGAGGTGGTGGTGGCGCCTTGACTTCAGTATGCAGCGAGTGCTATTTCCGCCCTTGAAGGCCTTGATGGGGAGACCGTGTGTCCGGCTCCTGGTTCCTAGGGCGACGCCTAGAACACAGGTACCGCGTCGCAGCGTACGCTTGAGTCGCGGAAGCGGGCATGGGGGGAAAGAGCCTGGAGAAAATTTATGATCCCACATCACGTTTCCGTAGCTCTTTATAGTTCAGAACGCACTTCCTTATATCCAGAGCCCCTGACTTCTGATCGGAACCTACCGTTTAACGGCTGTGTGATATTAACCAAGTTAGGTTACTTTTCTGTGCCTCAGTTTCCCCATCTGTAAAAAATGGGCATAACGACAATACTTAGTTCATGAGATTGCTGGGAGGATAAGTTAAATATACATCAAGCACTTAGTACATCGCAAAGGTTCAGTAAATTTTACCCATGTGTTTGGTTTTTGCTAAGAGCCCCCAGGTAGTCAGGTTATGGTGTATAACCCCCTTCAAAGAAGGAAATTGAGGCTTAATTTAAGTTGTCTAAAGTTAATTAATTAGAAGCAGGAAACCAAATAGGGGGTCTTTGGACTAAAGGTTGGAGTCAGAAGAGGGCGTGTATCCACTTACCTAATAATTAGTGTGTTGAGTAGTAATTACTGTATTGAGTGATTATTATTATTATTTAGGAACTGAGAAACAAGCAAAATACTGAAAGGCTCCTGCCCTGGAGGAAGCCACACTTGTTTATTTACAATTCATTTGTCAAATCATTATTAAGGTCTTGTTATGTAAGGGAACTGTATCCCAAACAGAGGGAGCTGGAAGCAAAGAACCACTCTGACAGATACTATTGTCCTACAGCTCATAGCTTAGTGGGAGCTGGAGACAAATGAACTTAAAGCTACATTACAGTATGTTAAGGGCCATAGGAAAGGTACAGTGTGCTCTCAGAGTGACCTGTTGCAGACCTGGGATAGTGTAGGTATACTTCCCAGAGGAGGTGACATCTAAGCTGAGATCTGCAGTAGGTACTACAGACATACCTTAGAGATAGTACAAGTTCTGTTCCAGACCATGGCAATAAAACAAATACTGCAATAAAACGAGTCACAAAATTTTTTGGTTTCCCAGTGCATATAAAAGATGTGTTTCCACTATACTGTAGCCTAATAACTTTGCAATAGCATTATGTGTAAGAAAAACTGTACATAATTAAAAAATATTTTATCGCTAAAAAATGCTAACCATCATCTGAGTCTTCCGCAAGTTGTAATCTTTTTGCTAGTGGAAGGTCTTGCCTCAGTATTGATGGCTGCTGACTCTCCAGAGTGGTTGTTGCTGAAGGTTGGGGTAGTTGTGGCAGTTTATTAAAATAAGGCAAGAATGAAGTTTGCTACATTGATTGACTTCCTTTCACAAATGATTTCTCTGGAGTGTGTGCTGCTGTTTGATAGCATTTTACCCACAATATAACTTTCAAAATTGGAGTTAATCCACTCGAACCCTGCTGCTGCTTTATCAACTAAGTTTATGTAATATTCTAAATCATTTGTTGTCATTTCAACAATCTTCACAGCTTCGCCAGGAGTAGACTTCATGTTAAGACCCCACTTTCTTTGTTCATAAGAATCAACTCCTTATTTATTAAAGTTTTATCATGAGATTGCAGCAATTCAGCCACATCTTCAGGCATCACTTCTGATTCTAGTTTTCTTGCTATTTTTACCACATCTGTAGTTACTTCCTCCATTGAAGTCTTGAACCCCTCAAAATCATCCATGAGAGTTGAAATCAACTTCTTCCAAACTCCCCGTAATGTTGATATTTTGACCTCTTCCTATGAATCATGAGTGTTCTTAATGGCATCTAGAATGATTATCCTTCCCAGAAAGTTTTTTATTTGCTTTACACAGGGTTGCCACAAAACTTCAATTTATAAAATACTCAGTATCCGTGAAGGGCAATAAAATGAAGTATGCCTGTATTTATCAATAAGGGAACAAGTAGTGGTCCCAGACAGAAGTCATGTTTAAAGATCTGTAGGGGAAAGAAAATAATCCACATATAGGTCGAGATTTAAGTCTGTGAGAAGTATGCAGAGCCCAGAAGAGATAATGTAGATTTGGGATGGATTAGAGGCCAAGACTGAAGGCAGGAAAACCAGTTTGAAGGTAGATTAAGTAATCGAGTTAAGAGATGATGATTTACCAGGGCAGCACCGGAGATGTGCCATACAGGGTACTCAGCTCCAGAGTGGGATTAAGTGAACAGCGGTGTAGTGAGGATTTTTCCTATTTTCTCCCGTTGTAAATTGTCTGTCTTCATCCTTAGTGTGGTTGCAGCTGTGGGATCAAGCGCCCCTGGAGGCCAGGGCAATACAGCACCATCTCTGAAGTAGCTTTGCAGTCTGGAAGGGGTACAGTGTCCCTTCCCTCAAAGGCTGCTGAGCAGATGGTGGGCCGATGGCTCCTGGTCTGCAGTGGAACAGTGGCTGGAGCTGTTATTCTTGGTGGAGTAACTAGGTAAGTAATTTGCTCATAGCAAGTCAGCTGTTTGGATCATCAGTAGAGGCACAGGATGACCAAGCGGGGAAAGGCCCTAAGAATCATCTAGTCTAGCTCCTTCATTTTACATATGCAGAAACTGAGGCCTAACGAGGGAATATGTCTGATGGCTTGCCTTGCCATAGAACAGTTCAGGGTTTTAGTAGGAAACCCTCACGAAGACTGGTTTAGGTTCTTAACTGTTAGCTATGCATTGTTTATGTATATTTTCCCCCTACAAAAAGAGATCAAATTTATCTCAAGAATTTTTGTGCAGTTTGAATTAAACCCAGATAAGTTCCATATATTACAATTGGTTTATATGCCTCTTAGTTCTCTTTAAACCTATAAAGATATTTTATAGATTTAGATTCTTCCCCCCACACCTCCATTTGCAGTTTTGTTGTTGAAGAAACCCAAATCATTTGTCCCATGGAGTGTCCCACAGTCTGGATTTTGCTGATTGCATACTTGTGATGATGTTTAATATGTCCCCTGTATTTCCTGTAAACTGGTTATTGCTTGATCAGGTTCAGGTTGAGAGCAGGGGGCAAAATACTTCATAGGTGATTATAATATTCATAAATACCTGGTATCTATTAGAGATGTCAACAGCCACTGATGATCATTGCCTAGATCCACATTTCATTCTAGTTGCAAAATTATAATATTTTACTAGCTCAACTCTAAAGAGAAACATTTCTTTATCAATAATTTGGTTATCCTAAGGTATAGTGTGTATAGGAAAGGCAGGATAAATACTTGATTCTTTTCCTTTACCAATTTTCAAAATGTAAATTGGTTCCCAAGCATCCTTCAAATGTAACCAATACAATGTTTGAGTCCTTAAGTATCACTATGAGCTCATAGGTTTAATCAATCCATTGCAGTGATGATGATTTACTCAAATTGTCCCATCTTTAGTCAATGGGAACCTCTTCAAATTGGCTTCCGAGTTGTTTCAATTCCTTTGATTCCTTGCTTTGTGGATAATAAGATGTTCAGGCGCTTGTATATTTCCTGCCTCAGGCCTAAAATCAGCCTTTTACTCTAAGAACCCTAAATCCTGTTATTGAAAATACTTTGTGGTTTTAATAAAGTGTGTGTTCTCAAATTCTCTGCACATTCCCTGTGCCCTTATTTCAAAAAACCTTATGTGTTATATAGGCTGTTATGGGAATCTGATGAATTTGAGTTTTATTGTCTTTAAATTCACTCAAAAACCTAAACTGTTTTATACCTACATCAAATCTTTTTTCTCTCTAAAGTTAGTTATGCATTTAGGGAAAATTTCTTTGGTCTAAGGGTTGATTTTGCTGTTTCTGTTAAAATTCTAATCAGTAAGAAGAGAGGAAGGTGTAAGGAAACAATGAAATGATGTGTTTACCTTTAAAAGGGTTAAGTTCAGATCCGCTTGTTGGTGTAAATCATTTGTGAGTAGTCCAGCATTGCACAACACACACATACTCAAATTTCTTTCCTATCCTAAGGTTGACAGAGTCTGGCCTCTCAATGGTAGATTGGCATTTAATAAAAGAGATGAAGCCACCTACGAGCCAAGAGGAATGGGAAGCAGAATTCCAAAAATACCAGCAATTTCCAGAATTTAAAATGTAAGCATTATAGAAAATCAGGTAAATATCCCACAAGGTCCACTTGATCTGTTGTTTATTTAAATATTTCAGAATGGTTAGATTCCATTGTTTCTTGATATTTGGCTCAGTTATGTTTAGTGAGCCCCCTACTCTAAGCCTCCAGTTCCAAAGCAATACTGAGGTCACTGATGAAGAACGGGCAGACCTGCATTCCATTGGGAAATAAAAATCAGGTGGATGTTTCCTCTTTATTTTTTGACTTCTCTTTTTACCCAGCTTGAATCATGATATGACGTTGGCAGAATTCAAGTTCATCTGGTACATGGAGTACTCACACCGAATGTGGGGTCGCCTCGTAGGACTTGCATACATTCTACCTGCTGCCTACTTTTGGAGAAAGGGCTGGCTCAGTCGTGGCATGAAAGGACGTGTTCTTGCCCTCTGTGGTTTGGTCTGCTTTCAGGTGAGATTTATTCCAGTTTGAGGAAACCAGAGTTGAGCTTCCTAGAGCTTCCTGGTTGGCATTGTTTTTCAAGAAGTAATCTTATAGCAGAGTAGGTGAGAGCATGGATTTTGGTGTCATGTGCCTGGCTTCTAGACCCAGCTCTGCCACTTAGTAGGGCAAGTTCTAATTTCTGTAGGCTATGCTTTTCTTACCTGTAAATAGGGATAAAAAGAATGCCTACTGTTTAGATTGCATAAATATTAAATGAGATCATACATATAAAGTACTTGGTATAGTGCCTGGAATCAGTAAGCATTCAGTAAATATATTTTTGTGCCACAAAAATTAGAGTTTCTTTCCCACCATGGCTTTTCTCCTAGGTTCTCATTTTCCTTTTTCTAACTTGCCTACTCTACGGGGAAGTGGGATCCCTATGCTAGAATGGCTACAGAAGCAAATAGGAGTATTCCAAAAGAGAAACATTTTGTGGGATGAGGGATCTTAAAATACAGATATAGCTGAGAGATATTCAAGTACTGTATAAATGGCAATTAAATCACATATAAGTTGAACTCTTAAGAAAAAAAGCTTTGAAAGACTCACAGTTAAGGAATTAGGTGAAGCTGAGATGCAAGGAAGAAAATATTAAGGAAGACACATGAGTATTTGGGTCAAGGGAAGCAGACCCTAAGGTAGACTATCAGAGCATCAGAGAAATATCAAAATTTGATCAGAAGGAAGTGCATTGTTAATTTAACATAGAAGTGGTGAGCATCTGAACCAATTAGACGGAATTGAGGAAGGAGGTGGAAGAGAAGAAATAGAGGCAGTAGGAACCGATAATAAAGAGTTAGACATTAATAAAAGTCTAATAGAAACTAGGGTTGAGGAAGTGAAAGAAAATGAAGTTTGTTTTAGAATGAAAATAAAAACCTCTGTAAACCAAAGCTTTACAGATTTTTATAGTTTTCCCCCACAAAACTATTATAATACCGTCTCGCTGCCCACTAAAGACAGACTCTCAGGGAGGCAGAATTTGAAGATGGCAGATAGGGTTATGGAAAGAAGAAAGCTGGCAAATCACATTATATACTTCTTTATCTTCCAATGTCCTCTGCAGATGAAATCTAGATAATTAGAACACCCAGGGTAATCATGAAGGGAGAAAGAAATGCCTCCAAAAATTTCTTGAAGAGTATATATTTAGGAGAGGTGGGAGAATCCCACCTTTTGACATGATTCTATTGGCTTGGGAGTGTGGGAGCGAAAGGGCTGTATTTTACCTGATATGATTAGAACTGACAGTTGTTTAGGTTAATTGAAAAAGTCACTTAAAGCAGAGAATCATAGAATAATTATACATACCTTAAACTTTTAAACTTAAATGTGTACTTTCATAACCTCATTTTTTTTTTTAACAAAGAGCTAAGGCCTATTCTTCGAGTCTTCTGATTGGAATTCAGCTTCAGGTCTCATAAACTATTATGTTGCAGCCTCATAAACTGTTATGCTGTTTCATTTTCCTTAAAGAGAACTTAGGTACTTGCAAAGCAATCTGACTGCAAAGCTTTACAGATTTTTATAGATTTCCCCCATGAAACTATTATAATTGTTTATTCCCACCTAACTCCACACGAGTTGTTTTTAAGCAGTTATCTTTGTCAAGCTTTTCCAAAACATTCAGTCTGGTTTTTGTAAAAACAACTCTTTGTATTCTTATATTTCCCTGGTTTACATAAAGTTAGAGCATATCAAGTATGTATAAGGTTTTGCCCACAGACATGTTTTTGTGCGCTTTTCTTTATTTGACGCATGTCAATAAAATGTTAACCTAATCGGTGGTTAAATCTTTATGATGCTGTATATGGAAATACAGGTAGGTCACGATTCCTGAGATACTGGAATTTTGGGAAGGAGTGGAAAGGAGGCATCGGGTAGGGAGTGCCCTGATAATTGATAACTCTCTTTCTCAGAGTAAAGTGGAATAGTTAGTTTTAACCTTGTTTTATTTGCCTCTTTTTGGTTCTAGGGTCTGTTGGGATGGTACATGGTGAAAAGTGGATTAGAAGAAAAACCGGATTCCCATGACATCCCTCGGGTCAGTCAGTACCGTCTCGCTGCCCACCTGGGATCAGCCCTTGTTCTTTATTGTGCCAGCTTATGGACCTCACTCTCACTGCTGCTTCCTCAGCACAAGGTAAAAGTCATTCTGTGTTATCACCACATCTGCACAGATGCTGACAGCTTCAGAGGAATGGAAATTCTGGATCTAATGGGAAGTTTTAAGTCAGAGCTCACACATTCCCTTAGTAACTTCTACCAATTTACCAGAAACAAGATATAACCAAAGAGGAACACTGAACTTTGCGACTCTGGGTAGCTTTGAGACCACAAAGTAAAATGTGCAGTTATTCGTTTGAGCTAGAGCAGTTCATTCGAAAGAGAATTGGTATAGGAGCTGAATATTTTGTCAGCATTGCCTGTTGGGAAAGGCAAAAACACAGATTTTAGGAAAAGTGGGGAGGAGTGCCAACAAGAGATACCCCAGCCACTCTACTTCTGACTCCCAGAGAGATGTTGGAGGGTGAGGTGAGGAAGGCCCGAAGACAGCAGTCTCTGGTGCTGCGTTGGTGCACGAGAGCCCTTCGGCTGATTCAGGTTTTATCTAGTTTTTTTTTTTTTTTTTCTTTTAATGAGTATTATTTTAACCTGTTCATAGAATGAAGTTTGAGATGACAATAGGACTTTTAAGTAGAACTATCTGATAAGTGCCAGTGCCTGGGTCCCAGTAAGAATAGGGAAGCTAGGTGGAGTTGAAATATTGGTATAGTAGACAATGCACATCTGAATAATTCCTGTTCTCTTGACTTTCAAAGCCAGACTTCTAAAAAGAATTGCCTGTATCTATAGCTATGTATACTAACAACCCATTCTTTCTTTATCGTTCTTGTCATCTGGTTTTCCCACCCACCATTCTAAATACGCACCTACACATTCACCTAAACACACATATACCTACACTCTCCTAAACACTGTATAATGAAATGATACTCTTAGAGGTAACCAGTGATCTATTAATTATCAGTTAATGGTTTTTATCTTTTAAACGTTTATTTATATTCCACTAATTACAGAAGGGATTTGAGATGATAATCAAACATATAGTTGGACTATGCTGTCTAACACAGTAGCTAATTAGCTCCATGTGGCAATTTAAATTTTAATTAAAATTAAATAAAATTAACTTTAAACAAACTTGTTATTAAACTTTAAGTAAAATTAACTTTTTAAAAAATTTTCAGTTCCTCTAGCTTTGTTTCAAGTCCTCATTAGCTGCTTATTGGGCAGCACATCACATTTCTGTGATGATAAAAATGTTCTATTTGACAGCACTGATGTACTGTCCTACGAAATCTTAATAATGATACCTAACTCTTCAAGTACTGGATAGTAAATCATTTGAGGGTAGCACTCTGACTTAACTCCTTTGTATCTTCATGGTTACCTGTTTATAAAATTCTTAATACATATTTACTGATTCACTGATTAATACCAGAAGTTGGCTATAGTAAAAAGGAAAACAAATTTTGACTTTCCCAAAAACACTAAATATAAGAATCTCCGCTCTAGGCATTTTATGCAGTTTTGATTCTGACTATATTTGGTGAACAGTAAGTATCACACAGAAGATGAAAATCCAGTCTTATATCTTCAGCCACATCATTTCAACCATGGTGAAGCTTTTTTGCCCTGAACAATGCAAATCATTCAGTTATTGAACAGATATATGCGGAGTACCTACATGCCACGCCCTGGGCTAGAATTATTGTAGTAAATAAAACAGAATTCCTGCTATTACAGAACTTACAAGATAGCAGAGAAGACATAGTAAATGTATAAATTTTATAAAATATGATGAAAATCAGAACAATATCTGCTGGGAGTACCTAACCTAGTCTAGGGGTCAGAGAGCTATGACCTCATTGTCACTTGGGTTTGGCCTTGGAGATATTCTCTGCCTCCGTAGTTCCTGCAGTACAGTTAATCTGAGTGATTTTCTTCTCATTTAGTTGCCTGAAACTCGTCAACTGCTGTGGTTGAGAAGATTTGCTCATGGAACAGCAGGCTTAGTGTTCCTTACAGCTCTCTCAGGTAGGACTGTTCTATCAAAGATAGCCTGTTTGCATTCCACTCTCAGGTGGGATCTTTCGCCTACTGCTTTGCCCTTTCCTCCTGTATCTTCATATTTCCCTTTCACATCTCCCTCTCTAATACCCACCATCTTCACTCTCTATTTTCTATTCCTTCCTCCCTTCCAAAAATCCTGCTTTCCAGTCAGTTGAACAAAAGTTTTGAGCACCTACCTAGATCCAGACTGCTTAGGATCAAACTGTGGCTTTACCACCTGTGAACTCGGTGACCTTGGACAAGCTGTGGAATCTCTCTAGGCCTCATTTTGATTATTGTCACTTCGTAGTGTAATTTGAAGTTGGGAAGAGTGATGCCTCTAGCCTTGTTCTTTTTTCTCAGGATGGTTTTGGCAATTCAGGGTCTTTTGTGCTTTCATACAAATCTGATGGTTTTTTTGTTCCATTTCTTTAAAAAATGCCGATGGGATTTTGATGGGAATTGCATTAAATCTGCATAATGCTTTAGGTAATATGGTCATTTTAACTATGTTGATTTTTCCCATCCAAGAACATGGCATATCTTTCCATTTCTTTGTATCTTCTTCAATTTCTTTTAATAGGGTCTTGTAGTTTTCATTGTATAGATTCTTCACATGTTTCATTAAATTTATTTCCAGGCATTTTATTCTTTTTGTTGCAATTGCAAAAGGAATTATTTTTTCCACTTTTTTTTCTGACATTTCATTATTAGAGCATAGGAACACTATGGATTTTTGAACGTTAATTTTGTATCCAGAAACTTTACTGAGTATTTGCTTATTGTTTCTAGTAGTGTTGTTGTGGAATCTTTAGGGTTTTCTATATAGAGAATTATGTCATCCGCAGAGACTGACAGTTTGACTTCTTCATTTCCTATTTGGATGCCTTTTATATCTTTCTCTTGTCTGATTGCACTTGCTACGACCTCCAATGTTATACTGAATAACAGTGGTGATAGTGGACAGCCTTGCCTTGTTCCTGATCTTAGAGGGAAGGTTTTTAGTTTTTCACCATTCACTATAATGTTGGCTGAGGGTTTGTAATAGATGGGCTTTATTATGTTCAGGTACTTTCCTTCTATACCTATTTTGTTAAGTGTTTTGACCATAAATGGATGCTGTATCTTGTCGAAGGCTTTTTCTGCATCTATCGATATCATATGATTCTTATTTTTTAATTTGTTTATGTGGTGTATCACATTGCTTGATTCATGTATCTCGAACCATCCCTATGCCTCTGGGATGAAGCCCACTTGATCATGGTGTATAATCTTTTTAATATGTTGCTGTATTCGGTTTGCTAGTATCTTATTTAGGATTTTTGCATCTGTGTTCATGAGAGATATTGGTCTGTAGTTTTCTTTTTTTGTATTATCTTTACCAGGTTTCGGTATCAAAGTAATATTGGCCTCATAAAATGAGTTGGGAAGTATTACCTCCTCTTCGATTATTTGGAAGAGTTTGAGGAGAATAGGTATTAAATCTTCTTTGAATGTTTGGTAGAATTCACTGGTGAAGTGATCTGGTCTTGGACTTTTACTTTTTGGTAGGTTTTTGATGATTGTTTCAATTTCCATACTGTTGATCGGTCTATTTAGATTTTCCAGATCTTCTTGATTCAGTCTAGGAAGGTTGTATTTTTCTAAGTACTGGTCCATTTCTTCTAGGTTATTAAATTTGGTGTTATATACTTTTTCATAGTATTCTTGTATGGTCCTTTGTATTTCTG
>NW_011889129.1:825600-864211 GCF_000151845.1 Pteropus vampyrus | reverse complement strand
TCCATGAGTCTCTGTTTGTTTGTCCTTCCTGTTCAATTGTTGCTTGTAGGTTTATATCATACATATATGTGATATCATGTGATTTTCAATTTTTTCTGTTTGGCTTATTTTGCTTAGCATTATTATCTCAAGGACCATCCATGTTGTTGCAAATGGCCATATTTCATCTCTTCTTATGGCTGAGTAATATTCCATTGTATATATGTACCACAGCTTCTTTATCCAGTCATCTATCGTAGGACACTTCAGTTGCTTCCATGTCCTGGCCACTGTGAATAATGCTGCTATGAGCATCGGTGTGCAAATATCTTTTCGGATATAAGTTTTCAAGTCTTTGGGGTAAATACCCAGTAGAGGGATTGCTGGATCATATGTTAGATCAATTCTTAGTTTTTTGAGGAACCTTCATACTGTTTTCCATAGTGGCTATACAGTCCCACCAGCAGTGTATGAAGGTTCCTTTTTCTCCACATCCTCTCCAACATTTGTTATTACTTGTCCTGTTGATTATAGCTATTCTAACAGGTGTGAGGTGGTATCTCATTGTGGTTTTGATTTGCATTTCTCTAATAGCTAGCGATGTTGAGTATCTTTTCATATATTTGTTGGCCATTTGTATGTCCTCTAGGGAAAAGTATCTGTTCAGGTCCTCTGCCCATTTTTTGATTGGATTGTTTGTTTTGTTGTTGTTACTGAGTTGTATGAGTTCTTTGTATATTTTGGATATTAGGCCCTTATCGGAGGTGTTGCTTGCAAATATATTTTCCCATTCAAATGGTTGTCTCTTTACCTTGTTGACGATTTCTTTTGCCGAGCAGAAGCTTTTTAGTTTGATGTATTCCTATTCATTTATTTTAGCTTTTACTTGCCTTGCTTTTGAGGTCAAATTCATAAAATCCTCTTTAAGTCCAAGGTCTTTGAATTTAGTTCCTATGTTTTCTTCTATGCATTTTGTTGTTTCAGGTCTTATATTTAGGTCTTTAATCTATTTTGAGTTAATTTTGGTGTGTGGTGACAGACAACAGTCTAGTTTCATTCTTTTGCAGATGGCTTTCAGTTTTCCCAGCACCATTTATTAAAGAGGCTTTCTTTTCTCTACTATTATGTTTTTGGCTTTTTAGTTTGTTTGTTTTTTAATTTTCATTTTTTGTTTAGGGCTTTTTTGTCGAACATTATTGATCCTATTCACTGGTCTTTGTGTCTGTTTTTCTGCCATTTTGATTATTGTCACTTCGTAGTGTAATTTGAAGTTGGGAAGAGTGATGCCTCTAGCCTTGTTCTTTTTTCTCAGGATGGTTTTGGCAATTCAGGGTCTTTTGTGCTTTCATACAAATCTGATGGTTTTTTTGTTCCATTTCTTTAAAAAATGCCGATGGGATTTTGATGGGAATTGCATTAAATCTGCATAATGCTTTAGGTAATATGGTCATTTTAACTATGTTGATTTTTCCCATCCAAGAACATGGCATATCTTTCCATTTCTTTGTATCTTCTTCAATTTCTTTTAATAGGGTCTTGTAGTTTTCATTGTATAGATTCTTCACATGTTTCATTAAATTTATTTCCAGGCATTTTATTCTTTTTGTTGCAATTGCAAAAGGAATTATTTTTTCCACTTTTTTTTCTGACATTTCATTATTAGAGCATAGGAACACTATGGATTTTTGAACGTTAATTTTGTATCCAGAAACTTTACTGAGTATTTGCTTATTGTTTCTAGTAGTGTTGTTGTGGAATCTTTAGGGTTTTCTATATAGAGAATTATGTCATCCGCAGAGACTGACAGTTTGACTTCTTCATTTCCTATTTGGATGCCTTTTATATCTTTCTCTTGTCTGATTGCACTTGCTACGACCTCCAATGTTATACTGAATAACAGTGGTGATAGTGGACAGCCTTGCCTTGTTCCTGATCTTAGAGGGAAGGTTTTTAGTTTTTCACCATTCACTATAATGTTGGCTGAGGGTTTGTAATAGATGGGCTTTATTATGTTCAGGTACTTTCCTTCTATACCTATTTTGTTAAGTGTTTTGACCATAAATGGATGCTGTATCTTGTCGAAGGCTTTTTCTGCATCTATCGATATCATATGATTCTTATTTTTTAATTTGTTTATGTGGTGTATCACATTGCTTGATTCATGTATCTCGAACCATCCCTATGCCTCTGGGATGAAGCCCACTTGATCATGGTGTATAATCTTTTTAATATGTTGCTGTATTCGGTTTGCTAGTATCTTATTTAGGATTTTTGCATCTGTGTTCATGAGAGATATTGGTCTGTAGTTTTCTTTTTTTGTATTATCTTTACCAGGTTTCGGTATCAAAGTAATATTGGCCTCATAAAATGAGTTGGGAAGTATTACCTCCTCTTCGATTATTTGGAAGAGTTTGAGGAGAATAGGTATTAAATCTTCTTTGAATGTTTGGTAGAATTCACTGGTGAAGTGATCTGGTCTTGGACTTTTACTTTTTGGTAGGTTTTTGATGATTGTTTCAATTTCCATACTGTTGATCGGTCTATTTAGATTTTCCAGATCTTCTTGATTCAGTCTAGGAAGGTTGTATTTTTCTAAGTACTGGTCCATTTCTTCTAGGTTATTAAATTTGGTGTTATATACTTTTTCATAGTATTCTTGTATGGTCCTTTGTATTTCTGTGATATCAGTCATCATTTCCCCTCTTTCATCCCTGATTTTATTTATTTGTGTCCTTTCTCTATTTTCTTTAGTGAGTCTAGCCAGGGGGTTGTCAGTTTTATTAACCTTCTCAAAGAATTGTCTCTTTGTTACATTATTTTTGCTAATTTTTGTTGTTGTTGTTTTCATTTATTTCTGCTCTAATTTTGATTATTTCTTTCTTTCCGCTGACTTTAGGCTGCATTTGTTCTTCCTCTTCTAGTTTTTTAAGAAGTGTTAGGTTGTTTATTGGGCTCGTTCTTGTTTTTGGAGGTAGGCCTGTAATGATATGAACTTTCCTCTTATGACCACTTTTGCTGCATCCCAAAAGTTTTGATAAGTTGTACTATCATTTTACCATTTGTTTGTGTATCTCTTGATCTCTCTTTTTATTTGTCCTCTGACCCAATCGTTCTTCAGTAGAATGTTGTTTAATCTCCATGTATTTGTGGTTCTTCCTGCTTTCTTTTTATAGTTGATCTCTAGTTTCAAAACATTATGATCAGAGACTATAGTTGGTATGATTTCAACCCTCTTATATTTGTTGAGGCTACCTCTGTGTCTCAATATATGGTCAATCCTAGAGAATGTTCCATGTGCACTAGAGAAGAATATATAAGCAGCTGTTCTGGGATGAAAGGCTCTGTAAATGTCAGTATGTCCAGTTGGTCTAATGTGTCATTTAAGGATGTTATTTCCTTATTGATTTTCTGTTTAGATGATCTTTCCATATCTAACAGTGGGGTATTTAGGTCCCCTACTGTTAACAGTGTAACAGAACTCCCTTTAGTTCTGTTAGTAATTGCTTTATATATTTCAGGCTCCCTGATTGGGAGCATAGATATTAAAAAGTGTTGTCTTCTTGGTGCATGATTCCCTTTATCATTATGAAGTGTCCCTCAGTATCTTTCTTTACCGTTTTTATTTTGAAGTCTATTTCGTCCCAATATTAGTACCACTACTCCCACTTTTCTCTGAATGCCATTTGCTTGAAATATCATTTTCTACTCTTTCACTTTGAGTCTCTATTTGTCTTTGGAGCTGAGCTGTGTCTCCTGGAGGCAGCATATGGTTGGGTTTTGTTTTTTTGATCCATTCTTTAACTCTGTGCCTTTTTATTGGTGAGTCCAGTCCATTTACATTTAGGGTGATTATTGAAATATGAGATCTTCTTATAGCCATTTTATCTTTTTGCTTTTTGGTAGCTCGGTGTTTCCATTGCTTCTTTATCCTTGTGTTTCTGTTTTCTTTATTTTGGTTGGCTTTTGTGGGTTTTCCCTCTGGTCCTTCTTGTTTTATGTTATATACTTCAGTTCTGAATCTTTGGCGTGTGGTTACCATTATGAATATGTAAAAGATAGTTACATATATACAGTTGTCCATTTTCTTCAGCACGTGCCTTATCTCCATTCCCCTTTGCGAATTTAAATCTTTGAATCCTCCCCTTTTCAGTCATTGTTGTCTCAGTTTGTCCCTATGTATGCCGAACGTTCATTACTGTCTTGCTACAGCAATTCTCTTCTTACTTTTTAAGCTTATAATGCCCTGTTCTTAGTAAGGCTTCCACTCCTCTGCTTGTATGATCCTGCTAGTCACCTTACTCCTAATTATGTTTGGGATTTTTTTATCATTTTGTTTTAGGTGAGCTAACCCCCTTTCAATATTTCCTGTAATGCAGGCCTTATAGTGGAGAATTCCCTCAATTTTTGTATGTCTGGAAAGGTCTTTATTTCTCCGTCATATCTAAAGGAGAACTTAGCTGGATACATTATTTTAGGCTGGTAATTCCTTCCACTTAATATGTTGAATATTTGATTCCACTTCTTTCTGGCTTGTAAGGTTTGTGCTGAGAAGTCCGACGATAATCTAATGGGTTTTCCTTTATAAGTTACTGTTTTCTTCTTCCTGGCTGCTCTGAGAATTCTGTCTTTGTCATTGATTTTTGATAATTTTAATGCACTGTGTCTTGGTGAAGGCCATTTTGGGTTGAGACAATTAGATGTTCTCTTTACTTCTTAATTTCCAAGCCCCAGCTCATTCCTTAGTTTTGGGAAATTCTCGTCAACTATTTGTGTGAAAATGCTTTCTAGTCCCTGCTCGTTTTCCTCGCCTTCAAGAATGCCCATTATTCTTATGTTTCCTCTCCTGATGGTATCAGCTAGTTCTTGTATTTCTCTCTCATTATTTTTCCTTCTGATTTATTTCTAGATTTCTGTCTTTGATATCAGTGATCCTTTCCTCCATTTGGTGGACTCTATGTCCCAAGCTTGCTGTTTCATTTTTCAACTCTTGGCAGTGTGTTTTTTATCTCCAGAAGATCTATTCTGTTCTTTTTGAGGGTTTCAATCTCCTTGCTAAAGAACTCATTCACTGATCTAGTTGTTTTTTCAATTCTTGAAATTGTTGATATGACTTGTTTTGGAACTCACTGAATTTTTTTGGAACCATCTTGAATTCTCTGTCCTTTAAGTTACATATTTCTATATTTGTAAGCTTATTTTCTGGAGATTTTCTTCTTTATTTCTGAGATGCCTTGTCATCTTGGTTGTTCAAGGTGTTTAATGGACTATTTCTTTGCCTGGGCATTAATGGAAGTGTATTCTGATTTTTCCCAGAAAGAATATTTATTATATAAAGATCTCTCTTTAGCCTCTTGCAAAGAAAGTGCTTTTCTTTTGGCTTCCAGTAGGTGGCGTGTAATCCTCTTGGATCCCTGCTTTATATAAAGCCTTAATAATGCCTTTTTATTTTCTTGTAGATGTTTAATCATGCTCACTTCTCTCAGTCTTAGTCCCTGTCAGTGTTAGCAACAGTTTCAGTAGCGTTTGCTCACATTCCCCTGGGACTCCACAGTGTTCAGTCTCAGAGGATGTCGGGGGAGGGACCTTCTGGGTTGGGGATTGGGAGCTGCGGCTCAGCCTCGGTGTTACAACTGCGGCTAGTAAAAATCAACTGTTGTTTCTCTGCCATCCTATTCTGCTTTTCTGCTTTCTGCCCTGATGACTGAGGCCTGCCACCGGCAGCATGGAGCTCAAAGCACTTCCAGGCAGGGCTGTTCAGAGAACTTGCTGCTCCTTCTCCTCTCCCCCTCCTCATGCAGGAAGCTCTGGCAGCTGTGAGAGGCAGCTTTATTTCTCCTAGTCTACTGCCCAGATACCTGGGTTCTGACCTGTGGTAGCTGTTTTGCACAGATCCCATGCTCAGATGTGCTGGTGTGCAGTTTGGGTGTTTTTTGTTGAGTTTTAGATGTTCAGCTTATTGTTGTTTCAAGGAGAGAGATCTGGGGATGTCTGCCACTCTGCCATGTTTCTGACATCTGAAGGCTCCACTGGGAGAGGATCTGCTTACAAGATCACTCGCATAGTTGTCAGAATTCAGTTCTTTGTGGACTATTAAACTGAAGGCCTCAATTCCTCAAGGGCTGTGGATGAGAGGCCCTCTTCAATTTTTTGTTATGTGGGCCTTTCCAAGGGCAGCTCACAGACAGCAGTTTGAACACCATGGGGCTTGGTCCGGATGGGTTGATTGTGAGGTTTCCTGGGAGGGTGAACAGGGCGAAAATGGAGCCTTTGGGAAGTGCTGTGTGACTCTGGGCAGGTAGGGGATTATCAGAAGGTCCATATAAATGTACAGAGAGAGGGTGGGTTGAGACCCGCTAGGTACCAGATGCAACTCAGATCATTTCTTTCTCTCATTTTAATAAATACCATTTACCTTTACCTTGGCATACAGGGGCTTTTGTGGCAGGACTGGATGCTGGGCTTGTTTACAACTCCTTCCCTAAGATGGGAGAATCTTGGATCCCAGAGGATCTCTTTACCTTCTCCCCCACCCTGAGGAATGTTTTTGAGAATCCCACCATGGTGCAGTTTGATCATCGGCTCCTGGTAAGTCTGTCTGGTGGTTACTGGCTACCCAGCACAGGGTGCCTCTCACGGGCTTTGGGGTGTCTGAAGCACTAACGGCAACAGTGAGGGCAGAGTGGGAACTGGATTTCCTTTTCTTTTTAGAAGAAATTTAGTACCAGATCTCTGATGTGCTGTTTTTGTCCTGTTTACTCACACCCCTCCAGCCAAATTTAGACTTTCAGGATACTGCCAACTTCTTAAAGTTTAAATATGCCTTTCACCATCTGGTAAATGATAACTGCTCTCATTCCTGCACACACATAAGAGAGTCATTTTAGCAGAAGTGAGGTGGAGTCGAAAAGAGAGTGCAAAGACAGTAGTTGCCGAACACATAGCTATCAGAGCTGAACCAGAACCCCAAGGAGCCAAGAGCGTCACAAATACTCCTTGTATCATTTAAGCTAAGGTTTATTAAGGGCCTGCTGTGGGTCATGTTAAAATTGGCTTGGGTCTATGGCCATGCTACCCTGAACAAGCCCGATCCCATTGATCTCGGAAGCTAAGCAGGGTCCGGCCTGGTTAGTACTTGGATGGGAGACCATCTAGGAAGACCAGGTGCTATAGGCGTAAAAATTAAAAAATAAGGGATTGTAAGCTGACAAGGTCCTTGCAATCTGTGAAGTCAACCAAGGGTTGCCTCACATAAACAAACAAATAAATAAATAAAAAGATTGGCTTGGTTTCTCGGGAATGATAAACTGGAGCAGGGAAATATCAGCAGCAAGGATTCCAATGAGAAGCAGAGTGCAGTTGCAGTAAAGCAGGTGAGAGGGATGGGGTTCAAGCCTTCCTGGTGGGAGTGGGACTTGAGGAAAAGGGTGAATCTAAGAGAGGAATAGAAGATTGGCTGTAGAAGTGAAGGTGAAGAAAGATCAAAGGAGATCCCTTTGTTTCTTCTGTGGCATGCTTAAAACACATCCAACAGAAATGGGACTATTGGAATGAGTGTGGAGCTAGAGATGGGAGGATGTCATCAGATTGAGGTATTTTGAGTGTGAGAGGATAGTAGTACATCCAAAGCAAGAGGTCCAGAGGACTCAGATATCCAAAGAGAATGCTAGGGCTGGAATCTAAGTTACCTTGTGTGGGCTCAGTCCCCACCACCACACATGCCCCTCAGTCACTCAGAGAGATCTGAGTGACTTTGGATTAAGCAAAGTCTGGTTAAAATTGTCATCATGGACGGCTCTGAAAAGGAAAAGAAGTGAAATAGGTATAGAAATATGACAGAAAACATTTTCCTTGACATCATGGAAGGCAGAAGGAGACCCCATTGCCAGTCTCAGACCCTCATTCTGAAGGGGCGGGAATGAACATGAGACTTTAGATCTTTTTTCACACTAGCTGGCAGCACCACCACTTCCTGTACTCCTAGCCCAGGAAAATAATAACCCTTATGTGCTGCAGTCAGCCTTATTTTAAAAAGACAGGATTAGAGCTGCTTTCCAACTTGGGCCCGGCAGGATGGTTCGGGCAAAGAAGGGTGGAGAGAAGGGCCATTCTGCCATCAACAAGGTAGTGACCAGAGAATACATCATCAACATTCACAAGTGTGCCCATGGAGTGAGTTTTAAGAAGCATGCCCCTCAGTCGCTCAGAGAGATCCAGAAGTTTACCATGGAGGAGACAGCAACTCCAGATGCATGCATCGACACCAGACCAAACAAAGCCATCTGGGTCAAAGGAAGAAGGAATGTCCCATTCCGTATCCCAGCGCGATTGTCAGAAAATGTAATGAAGATGAAGATTCACCAAACAAGCTCTATACATTGGTTACCCTTGTACCTGTCACCACTTTCAAATATCTACAGTTAACGTGGATGAGAACTAACTGCTGATTGTCGAATGAAGATGTAAACTGCAAAATAAAATGAAATAATAAAATATAATATAAACAAGATTAGAATAGAGATAAAATTAGGGGTAAGGATACAAAGAATGATTTAAAACGTGAGGGCCAAGCCTGGGTGACACCCACATTGGAAAGTGGATGAGATCACTGAAAGAGAGTGTGTGGATAAAGTGATAGGTGCAGAAACGTTAGGTGATGCCCTGGGGAACACTGACATTTAAGTGGCAAATGGAAGAGGAGCAGGAAAGAGACTGAGAAGCAGTAATCAGAGGTGGAACTGCAAGCGGTTCTCTGTCTGGGGCAGGAAAGTGCTTAGTGGTTACTCAGTGGTTCTGGAGGAGATACCTATAAGGTGAGCAGAAATCGGGAGGGTGGGACAGTTCTTCCCGGCACTCGATGACACTCTTTCCTCCTTGCAGGGAATCTCTTCAGTTACTGCCGTTACAGTGCTCTACTTCCTCTCTCAGAGAATTCCTCTTCCTCGAAGGACCAAGATGGCAGCAGTGACTCTGCTAGCTTTGGCATATACCCAGGTATAAACCACTTCTATTTGGTCTGAGGGTGTCCCCAAAACATAGTTAAAAAGGAAAGGTAACAGGCTAGGAAAAAATATTTTTAGTACTTATAATAGACTAGAAAATTAGTAACTAGAAAATAAAGATATCAATACACAATTCTCACAAGAGGAATATGAATGGCTAATAAATATGAAAAGCTGTTTAGTCTCACTCATGATCAAGGAAGAGCAAATTAAAACAATGCATGGCATTTTGTCCTTGTTAGATTGGAAAGAAAATGAAAATAATATTGGCTCAGGTATAGGAAAATGGATGCCTCCATATATTCTTGGTGAGAGCATGAGTTGGTATAGCATTTACAGAGGGCAGTTTGGCATTATCTTTTAAAATATTAAATGTATAATCTTTTGGCCCAGCAAATTGACTTATTATTCTAGAGATATTCTAATTCACAAAGAGCCATATATCTGTGAGGAAATTCACTGTAGAATTGATGTAATGGTGAAAAATTGGAAAACCACCTAAACAGATAAATAAATTATCATGGTAAATTTATACTTTAGAATACTGTATAGCAGTTTAATAAGACATCAAGACATGTATTATTAAGTGGAAAAAAAAAGCAAGTGACAGAACAATATATTTTTAAAAGTACAAAACTATATGATTCTCTAAAAATATTTACACAGAAGTACAAGTGTGTAGAAACTGATAACAGTGACTACTTGTGGAAGGTAAACTGGGACAGGATGAAGGATGATTAAGGGAAATTTTAGATTTTCTGCTTTGTTTGAATTTCCTTCATTGTAAGCATATTTACTTGTGAAATTAAAAATATACTTTTAATGTTTTGATGGGAGAATATGGAGTTTTGTGTATCTGGTTGTCCACACTCAGTCATTTTGGCTCTGAATCTACTTTGCTTATTGCTTGCTTTCTTCTAACAGGTGGGTTTGGGCATTAGCACTCTGCTGATGTACGTCCCAACTCCTTTGGCTGCCACTCACCAGTCGGGCTCCTTGGCTCTGCTCAGTGCTGCCCTTTGGCTCATGAACGAACTCCGAAGAGTCCCAAAATAATTCTAAGAGGATCAGGCTTCATAGGACTGAAACTGTGCTTTTGAGAGCTCATCAGAGAGCATAAGACCTTTTCTAAGAGAATGACCTTGGCCTATCAAGTGGTTTCCAAATTGGCCAAGTTTTTAAAAATTCTTTGCCTGTTTTTGAGACAGTCACAGGATCAAGAATGTCATCAAGTATGGTTACACTGAAAGTTCCCTTTGAAATCTGTCATGTTGAAAATCAGGTTTAATGTAGGGAAAGAAATATCTGCCATTTGCTGCTTCCTCAGGTTTCTAATGTTGGCATGCTCTTGGTTCTACATACATCATCTCTGTCTCTTCACCTCCTGAGTCCTGAATTCTGCCTAAGCGGAAACCTTAACTTCACTTTCATCAGGTGAAGATTCAAAGGGAAGAATTGGCACACCCTAAAGCAGCCAGGTAACCTTCAACAAGAAAGAGCTAGTGTCTTCCAAGTATCCTGATTTTCAAAAATAGGTAAAAGGTAGGTTGTGACAAGCTTGATGTGTGTGCAGCAGAATGGTTTATAGGTACTTAGAAAAGGAGGTAATCACTAGTAACCCACTTGGACTCATCAGGCAATCACCTACATAGTGCTGTTACATTGCTAGGTCGGATGAATGGCATAGATAATATAAATTTTTCTAATGGATGAATAAAATGTGGCCTTGAGGTGGCCATAGACATTTAAACAAATTGTTGATTAATGAATTTAGTGTGATTTTAGTCTCTTGATATTTCACAGGGCTCTGTCTCAGTCAACTTTATTTTTTAAATCAGTGTTTGGATGAAGGCATCAGATCAGATTTGAGGATGGAGCAGCCCAACATTGCTAATAGATGACAGTCACAGCTCCAAACTGTTCCAGAGTAACATGATCAAGATGAAATTAAACAGGTTATAAATATAACATCTTCACTTAAATTAGATAGGTTATTTTAGTTTGGGGTGGAGAAACCTGGCTTCATATCATTTCATATAAAAAAAGACAGGGATTTTAGTTGGCCGCAGGCTCAACACAAACCAACAAAGTGATGATGACGGCAATCAAAATTAGTGGTGTTTCAGATTTTATCAATACAGATTTCACAGCCATAGAATACCTCGGTGCAAGTGCTGCATTTCACTCCAGGTACCAAATTTAAGGAGGACCTTGACCACTAAGTATCCAAAGGAAGGGACAAGGATGGTGAGGAGTCCAGAACCCATATCCCAAAAAATACTTGAAGGAACTGGGGGTATTTAGCTGGAGAACATTTGGAGAGAGCAAGATTCCTTTCTCAACAGGTTGAAGACCTCATGCAGGAGAAATGAGCTGCTTTTGTGCTGCAAAGCTGGAGCGATGGTCCAAAGTTGCAAAAAGCTAGTTTTTAGTTTTGCAACAGGCAAGAGTAAGTTGGACCAAATCAGATGCCCACTAGGGTCAGTCTGGTTGAGACGGTGGCAAACTAGTGCCCCAGCTAACAGGCTGAACCACTGCTGAGCTCTGGCATATTGCTGCTCTGCACATCCAGGGTTGTCAGATCTGATTTTTTTTTTTAAAGAAGCCAAACACCTAGATTTTTATGGGAAAGCTCTCAATTAAGTGCTGGCAACTAATTTCAAATTTGGGGCATATTACGCAGGTGGTAACATGTTTGGGAGCCAAAAATGACCTAAGGCTTGCCTGCTTACAGTCTCTGGACTACGTGATCTCAGTTCCCTTTCAACTCCAGTATTCTGTGAGTTTCAGTGTGACTTAGAATGCACCATTCTCAAGTGGTTCCTGGCAAAACAGAAGTAGGCACTTTGTCCTTGAATTTTAGAAAGTCTCAGAGCCTGGGGCTTATGCTATAATTAGAAGTGGTTCCCAACTTTAGATCCTTAAAAATCGTAAGCCCAAGCCTCACCCAAGACCAATTAAGTTACAGTATCTGGAAGCAGTAATAGGCCTATTTCTAAGTTCCCCTGGTGACTCCAGTGTGCAGGCAAGTTCATTGGCCTAAGCCCTCATAGCCTAGTTACTTTAGAAGTTTTGACTACTTATTCTCATTCCCTCTGAATTTCCACCCCACCCTATCTCATTTAACCTGCTTTGTTGTAGCATGTTAATGGGATATACCTCTTCAGAATTCTTTTAAAATGGGAACTGTAGTCCCTGGGGTAGGTTCCCATACCATCTCCTGATCCCCAAAGGTTGTCCTTAGTTAAATAACAGCAGAGGGCAGTGTGGTCCAACCCAAAAAACCATATGCTAATGCCTTTCCGGTTCCCTTCAACAAAGCAATGAATAAGTTCAAGTTTCAGATGTTTTACTTCATTTTTCTTTTATTAAAGATGAATATTTGGAAAAACAGTTCTTGTATTTAGCTATATAACCGTATTATGCCTATCTGCGAGCTCCTGGTGAATGGAAATTATCTGAATTATTTTTATTTGCATTATTCCCAGTACCAGACACATAACAAATAATGCATGAATGTATGATTATAGACCGATGGCCCAGCCACCTCTTTCAAAATAAGTGCTGAGAAGATTAAGTGAATTTCCCTTAATATTTTCAAAGGTCTCAACAATTGTCAGTTTTTAAAACATCAAAGGAAATTAAAACACCTGGTTTTTGTAAACAACCTGGAATATTTTTGTCTTTAACTTGCACTTACAAATGCTGTCCATTGTGGCAGGGGTAACGATTAGCTACTGCCTAAAGTGATGCTGGTTTCAAAGACCAACATTGATGATCATAAGATTAGATAACCAGTTTATCCACAGCAATCCTTCCGGTCCTGGAATGAATGGTGGATTACATATTGGCATATGTGACATAGATGCCCATGTCCCTGCATAAGGGGAATGCCTCCCCTCTAATATGCATTGCACATTTTGCTCGACACTGATTTAACAGTATCCGAATTTTAATAACTGTTCAACAAAATTATTTAACGTGAAGTGTTAGAAAAATGTACAATCTTAGCAACCCCCAGCCTTTGTTTTTTTTTTAAAGCAAGAAGGGAGTGTATAGTTGTGGATCATAATAAAAAGATGCTTTCAACTGCACAGTCCATCGCTCAAGGCAGAAACAGTGAAGACAAGGCATACACTTCACAGCTTCAACTAAAGAGGACTAGTGGAATGAGAATTTTGAGCACAACATAATGACAGAAATACCAGAAATCAGAGTATTTGGGATCATTGTTTATAAAGACTTACGAAGCTAATAAGGGGCAGAGCCTTCACCACCACTAGTCTTAATAGGCCAAACCCCGGCAGGTGCTCTGTAGGAGGGTTGTTCAGGAAAGTATCAGGGCTACCTCATTGGAGTGGAGTGGGAGGAGTAGGTCACTAAAAGGCATACGAGTGGCTGCACTAACAATGGAGAGCCCCAGGAGCCCACATGTCCTGAGGCTTTCCTGAATCATACATGCATGGCTAAAAACATCTGTGATTCAGACTTTTTTTTTAACTTTGTTTTCTTTAAAAAAATGGTAAGCAATGATTGAATACATCTTAAAAGTAGAAAGCCCTTATAGTATGAGTAATGATTCAATTTTACAAATAAAAGGTCTCATTGCTCAGAATTCCAGAGAAACAAAATGGTCAACAGATGTATTCTTCCTCTATCCATCTAATAAGAGTCCTGACAAACAGAAATATTAGGGCAAAAGGGAACACTGGGTGATAATACAAGGGAAGTCTATTAGGATTTAAATTAAAAAAGAGTCTTCATTTTTTAACAGAAATATTTTTTGTAACAACAAAATCATTACAAGTTGGACAGCATATGGCCCTAGTGGCAGGACTCTGAAACTAGCATAATCTTAAGAGAAAAATTTGGAAGAATGTGAGACATCCACTGTTACTTCCACCTTAATTCTTAATCCCAACTAAAGCTACATTACATGCCACAGCAAAAAGAGAAATTAGATACTAGTTCTGAATTAGTTTGAAAAGAGGTTTAAAGACAGCAAAAAGAAACAGCACTCCATTTCATAATGGAGTCTGGGAACTGCCCAAGACTTAACCACATTCCTTAATGAGGTAGATCTAATAGGCATTTATACCTTAAATAATTTAGATTGCAACCATCACATGAATTGCTTGATTGCTGTGGTTAGGAAAATTGTATAAAATTAAGCAAGTTGTTTAAAAGAGACATCTAAAATCTAAAAGTATTAAATACAGAAGCTAGAATAGATGTAGTGAAACCTTGGTACTATTTCTAACAAAGTATTTCTTTCATATTTTATTCCTAAATGTGAGCAAAGCAACTACAAATGAATATCAGCAGCAGTTATAAAGACTGGGCATGATTAGTTGCAGTCAGCTGTATTATGAAGGGTAGATTCTGTTGAAACACACAATCTTGCAGGAAGATTCTATCAATGAGCATTTCATTGCACCTATCCAAGGTGTGTGTGTGGTACAGAGAAGAGAGAAAACTGGATCCACGAGGCCACTCACTGTGACTGCACATATTACTACTGCTCTGGGCCTCAATCTCATCATCCATAAAACCAAGAGGATTAGCCAGAAGATCTCTCAAATCCCAGCTTTAATCTCATCTTCTGAAATTTATATATAATGATTGCTGTTGGAAACTCCATTCCTATCAGGGAATGTCAGGGGCTATAGACAAAGTAGGAGACGACTACTGGCTCTTTTGGGCAGCCTCATCTTCTAAACCAAAGGCCAAAATCCTCTTCCTGAAACTATATCACTTTTCTACATTTTCTCCTGCCTTTAGTTCCTTAGGCCAATGGTTTTCCCTTTGGAACTGGCCTCGGATCATCTTATCTAGCCACCCTGTTTCATAGTTGAAAAATGAGCCAGACAGGGCAAGCGACTTGCCTGGGATCCCAGAGCCAGAGAGGCCAGGTCCAGAAGCAAGTCTGCTGTTGAAGTCTGTTGTTCTTTCCCCTAATCAGACCATCCACACGTCTCACTCCTGAAAATAGGGGTGGGGTGGGAGGCATGTAATTTAGATAATACTAGTGAGAAGTAAAAGTTATTTCAAAACTGTAAATATGAATATGATAACAAATGTTAATGCCTAAAAAGACTGCCTTAGCAAGTATATCGACCACATTTTAATGACTGCGCCTAAGGCCTCTGAAGTTAAAGGAAGCACTTAGGCTGAGGAGGGGAGAGTCAAAATAAACACAAGGCTGGAAAGTGATGAAAATTTCCTTGACCAAGGAAAATCAATTCAAGGAACTAAGGTACAGAGAGAAAGATGGTATAATCTCGTTTACAGATAACTGCCAACTTAAGTGAATGTAATGCCATATAATTGGGTATTACACATATTGTCATTATGATCTACTAACAAGAATTCAGAGAAAAGTGATAGGTAATGACATCATAAGACAAAACAGCACTCCTGTAAGCCACTGACTCCGATTTTGACATTTGTAATAAAAGGTAATAAAAGTACCAAAACAGTTCAGGTTCATTGTTGCTGTTATCAAGAAGACTGGTTGGCAGGATTCACAGTAACCAGTGGAATGTGAATTTTATGGAACCAAAATTATATCCACAGGGGAACCCCAAATGCAGAAATGTAAACAAATGAAACCTTTTAAAATCTTTAAAAACAGAGCTAAAAGAGGGTTAAAGGCAAAACAAACTGACTATAAGCAAGAATATTTCATCAAGAAAAGCAATATATATATATAAGTAATTGGCTCTTAGCAAGGATTAAATGGCTTCTGTTTCTAATGAAATTTTGTTTAAAATCATTAATTGAGAAAAATGGAAGAAGCACAGAAACCAACACCAAGAGCATATATTCAGTTTTTCTGAGGGCTATGATAAAAATTTGTCCTTATTTTTAAACCATGGAACTCTGAGAAGTTTTGCTCATGGTAATAAAGACAAGCTGAGATCCTATAATATTAATATACAGGATATAGCACACTAAACAAAAACTCAAAGACTAATAAAAATAAATTAAGACTATGAAATAAATTTATATTGAAAAAAATGATAAACATAGGTATCCTGAGTTTCTCAACTATAAAAAGAACACAGTAATATCAATCTGAAAGATGGTCATAATGATTAAATAATGCAGATAAAATTCTTAACGGTGTCTGGTACGCAATGAGTGCTTAAGAAATGGTAGCGTAGCTATTATTATAACCAGGACGAAGAATAACTTTACGAATAACAGCTTTCAAATTGGACTAATCGCCACCTCCTCCCTGCTTCAACCTCATTTTTGAGCACACAAAGTGATCACTGTTAGCCAATTAGGTAGCTTTTCACTAGATCACTGACTAGACCTACAAAGAAACCAAAAATACTATTTGGAAACCAAGGTGAAGAGAAAAGAAAGAGTTACCTGAGTAAGTAATGGCTAGCAAAAACATATTTTGACATGATTAATAAGCAGCATTCATAAAGCGAAGGCTCACTCAAGGATAAGAAGTCAAAGAAAAGCAAAGCAAATTAGAAGTCTTAAAAATTAAAGGAAATTACTGTGATGTAAGCCCTAATGATAAAAAATATTTCCAAAGGAAACTGTAAGATTCTTTGCTAGATCCATCTTAATTGAATTTGAAAACAACTCAGGACTTGTCACCTTTTCACCCACCAACCAAGAGTCAGTGTACTTATTTTCATCTCAGTTTATTTCTAGGAAGATCTTGATTTCTTTTTCCTCTGTTTTATGAAGCATTTAACTTCTTTCTGCTCCCAGTATGGAATTTACATTTTAATAATTCCACTTTTTTTTCTTTTAAAGCCAGGGGCCGTTTCTCCTACTCATCTAATTTTAGAAATCAAAGGTGACAAAACAGAAAAGAAAGTTACTACAACTCTGGGAATATATTCTTGGGCAGGACATTCAAGGCTACACATAGAGAAGGATAAAGTATAAAAAAGATTCCATGGGAGAAGGTGGGATTTGATGAATAAGAAATCCTTGTGCAATTTAAAGGCTAAATGTGGAGGAGGAGCAAAGCTCCTAAAGGGTCGTGGATGAAAATGTAATTATTATGGCTTTTCCTCTTTTCCTCATTAATGGAAATGCTGTTTGTAATTGATCAAGCTCTTAACATAGGTTCTGAAAGTTGCCAGATGGCTTATTAACAGATTTATCTATTTATTCCAAAGTTTAGAATTTGCTTCTTTTCAGACATTCCAGGAGTCAAATTAAGAAAATTTCTATTTCTCAGAACAACATTAATAAATAAATAAGAGCTTGGATTTTATTGCCTTTGCTCACTATCCTAATATTGTTCTTTCCATCTTTAAAAACAACCCAAATACGTCCCTTCCCAAACTACATATTGATGACAGCAGTGAAATAAACTCTTTTGAATCTTTCTGTATAAGGACTCATAAAAATAGGCCTAGAGGACAGTAACCTGAAATCACACAAACCCAGGTCTCCAATCCCCATCACAGTTTCTCCATCCTACAAGCACATTTAAGGCTCAAAAAGAAAAATTTAATGCCCAAACAGTCTGTGAGGCACATGCACATGGAAAACTTTTCTATCCTGGTCATACCAGACATCAGATAAAGATACTATCAAAATCTTCAAGGGACCATTCATTAAAAGGGGTTCTAACCTTTTAAAATCACTAACATCAGCAACACTATGTCAAGGGTCTTGGACCACACTCATAATGGCTTCTTTGTCAAATAAGCAAGGAGCTGTTATTTTGGTTGCCTGGAAACTCTTATCTGTTCCACTGAACTGCAAATTATCTTGGATCCCTATTAAAGGCTGTGGATCTCCACATAAATGATATCTCTGTTACAGAGAAAGAAGGGGCTGCTGCACTTGCTAGAATGTCTTCGGCTCTGTATCAGATGCTCCAAGTTTGGTTTCAGCCCGGCTTCCAGTGTGCCCAAACTGCATGCTTTAGCAAAGGAAGGAAAGTCTAAATCCCAGGAACACACCAGGCCTCTCAGGTAAAGGAGTAGAAGCATGCTTCAATTGGACTAAGGTTGGTTACCTTTGTTAGCACCAATCTCTCATGATTTAGTTCTTCACAAGACTAAATTACAGCTTCTCTCAGATAAGAGGACTTGGAGATTGAGAAGAAATGAACGTAGATATTAAAGTAGAAATTACCAGGCCAAATATTCACAAGGTCAGGCAAAGCAGCATCTGAGGCCAGAACAAGAAAGTGGTAGAATTCGATGAGCAGCAACTCTAGGGTACCTGAGCTTCCCTAGTCCTTGCCCAGCCTCATGGCCCCACCTGGACCCCAATCATGGGCACCACTTCTTCAATCCATAGCAAGTTCAATGGAGCTGAGGCTCGAGTTTGTCGGTGGTGAATTCGGCGTAGTCGCAAAAGGTACAGGATAATGGCCAGTAGCACCACCAGGATACAGGCAAAGAAGAGATAATGGTTGTAGACAAAGGAGAGACGGAACCAGCTACTATGGGCCTGTCGGACACCTTCCTGTCGTAGATCCCTAGGGAAGAATTTAAAGGTGGAAAGAAACGTTAGTTTCAGGGAGAAACCTTTATGCTGATTTAAAAGGCCCAGTGATGTTATCCCATTTATTCCATCCACAAAGACACTCTATGATGGCAGTTCCACAGAGCAAGCAAAGCTGAAGCACGTCTTCAGCCCCAGGGCTGCTGTATGATTCCTCCTGTACCTTCCTTTCCACAGCCTAAAGAGGAAGCCTCACAGGTCTACACTCTCCAGAATCTAGGGACAAAATTGGAAGCAAAAAAAATGAATAATAAGACAAAACTGATCACCTGTAACATTAGTCTTAACGGTGGCCCCATACCACTCTGGCCTATATAGTTCGTCAATGTGGTACCGATGAGAATAGGGTGGCCCCGGAATCCAGTCAAGAAATCAGAGTATATCTAATCTTTAAAAAAAAAAAGTTGCTGCTTACTGAGGATTTAGGTTATACTAAAGAAACCTGTCATCCAATCAATTGTATTGTAATCTAGACAAAAATTAAGAGATATGTAAATCTAAATGCAGTGGTCTGTCTAGAACAGAAGCCGCTCTTTGGTGGGCCAGATACCAGATCCGTTTTTGTTTTGTTTCACCTGTATTGTTTTTTTAAAATGTGACTCTCCAAACTAAAAGGCCACATATAAAACATGGACTTCTGTCTTCTCTTGACAAATGAGAATTGGCAATGCTGGGACAGTACTTCTGCATGACAGTAATTGATAGTTCAGGTAGGGCACGCACTCTCCAGTTCCCCACTTCTCCGACCTCTATCACTTGCCTGGCTCCTGACTGCACTGAGTTCAGTAAAACAGGCACCGAAGATTAAGAATTCATTTTAGTTTATCTGCAATAATGCCAGAGAGAAAGTTCCTAAAGATTATCCCAAATATCTTACAGTACACAAGAGCAAGACATCAGGCTACCATTGCTTGATGAAAATATCCCCTCTAGAAGCATCTTATGTCCTTTGTTCGAATTTGGGCCACCAAAAGTCTCCCAAGTCAGTGACGCATCTCCAGAGCAGCTCTGCTCATTAGAAGAGACGGCTCTGTGCAGACTGCCGACTCCAGCTCTCTAGTCAGATGTGTTTCCCGGGGTTATTTAAGAATGGCATTTTAGTTTGTCAGTCAGGATCCTGGAAGCGGTTAGTGAACACTCAGTCCTAATGATTGATTTGTTGTGGATCAACAAATAATGAATTTCTGAAATTGCAAAGCTGAGGAACAGACTCCAGACCTATAATTCTCAATCTTCTTTCTGTTTCAACATGTCTGGTTAGTAACAGCAGTTCATATGGTAGTACTAAAGGGAGTTTGTTGGCGGAGGGGTAGGGGTCACTTAAGAAACCTTTTCAGAGGCACTAACATCTTCTGAGCTTAAGACGCCAGCCTGGTTAGTCCACCTTACCTGAGTGGTAAGAATCGTGTTTTATACAGAATGGCTCCCAGCGTCCACTGAACCTCTCGGTCATATACCAGCTGGGCTGTCTGCAAGTTTGGGTAGTCATAGGGGAAGTGGAAGCCTTCATGAAGGACTTGGTACATCCAAGCCGATTTAAAACACTGATATCTGTGTGACAAAAAATAATTAAAATTTTTTTAAAAAAGAAAAAATTTTAATGCTTTCCTCTGCAAACTCCCACTGGATATGATGTCAAAAAAAATCTCTCTCCCAGCTTTAGCTCCCCTGCCTCTAGGTGGGACCAAATTTAAGCCTACTTTATGTTAATGTTTACCACAAATGTGAAGAACACTTTATGCAATGATAATATTATGGCTATGTTTTCCTTTTTTTTTAGAGAAAATGCTGAAATATCTACATATGTAATTAAGGAAAGTCTGGGCCCATTCAAAATCACCTAATTAAGATAAGAGAGGAATTGTAGGTGGGAAAATAAATGAAACAAGACTGGTCAGGAGTTGATAACTGTTAGTAGAGAAGCTGAGTGATGGGTAACATAAGTCCATTGTAATATTTTTGTTTATGTTTAAATTTTTTTTAACTAAAATGTTTACAAAATAGGAGGACCGATAAACCAAACTGGCACAATATTGATGTTTGTTGAAGCTGGGTGATAGTTACATGAGGGTTTATGTTACTGTTATTTCTACTTTTCTGCATTTTGATATTTTAATAAAAACTTAAAAAAAAAAAAAAGGCCACCAATTGGAGAAAACTCTAGTAACCACTGGTTTTCCTTGTCTTTGCTAAAAACAAAAAACAAAAAAAAACCCCACAACATCATTTGGCCTCTATCTCTCAAAAAATCAAAATCTGAAATAATCAACTTCTCCTTCAACATAAAATCCAATCTATACTATTGCTACACTCCCTCTTCTTCACTATAATCTGCCGTCTAAGGCCCCATCTAAGGAGGAAAAGAAAGTTACTTACTTGAGTCGATGCTCATCTGCATGTGATGAAAAAAGTCCATTCTTGAATCTCTGAGTTAGTACCGACCAAGCCATGCCACAGTAATCCTGGAACAACCACAAAGAAATGGTGCAACATGAAATTGGAGGCAAATTCTGTAACTTCCTCCCCACCCCCCCAGTCACAGCTGTTCCATTTCTAAAGTTACTTGGTGTCTACTAGCTGACAAAGGAAAACAGAAGTGGCATATTTATTAACTGGACACTGCACCAGGTCCTGTGCAACACAAGTTTTAGAACTCAGGCTGCTGGGTGACTTGAGTGGCCTGAAAATACTCTTTTTCCTATCATCTCTAAGTCTAGAACAAACCCAGCCTGACATGACCCCTGAGCCTCTTAAGTCTTCAGAGTAGTGTAAGATTAAGATGAAGAAATAGCAACATAAAAAGCCGAAGACAGCTTCATTCGACTCTGTGTAAAACTGACACAAGCAGGTAAAACAGATGGAACAGAATGGTCAGAAACCTACCATCCCATCTCCATGTGGTAATTCTCACCAAAGGAATCATTCCTTTTGGTTTGTTCAGAACACTAACATTTCCTGAATGTCTCGTATGTGCCAGATGCTGTTCTAGGTGCCAAGAGGATTCAGCAGTGAATAAAACAGAAAAAAATTTCTGTAGCAATTTCTTTATTTCTCATGAACCTTACTATCTAGTGGTGAGAGACAGACAATAACCAAATATACATCCATTCACACATATATACATACATATACACGTACATATATAGAGTATATTAAATGACATAAATGCTAACAGGAAAAATAAAGCAAGAAAGGGAAATAGGTAATATTGGGGAAGGTTACAACTTTAGATAGGGTGGCCAGGGAAGGTGTCACTACGAAGCTAACACAAGAGTCAAAGTAAAAAAAGTAAGGGAAAAGGATCATCTCTTTACCTGAGAAAGAGAAGATATCAAGCCACTACCAATTTGGGCAAGTAATAACCTGAGCCCTTTGGTGTTCAAAGGAATAGCATTTGAAAAAGCTTTAAAATGAGAGAAAGATTCAGGCCATGAATACTTAGGGAGACCTAGACTCGGGGGGAAAAAGAGAGTATGAGTGTATTCCTCATACAGGCTAGAGAGGAAAAAGCAAATACAAACCAAGTTTGCCTTAATATTTCTTAGGGACTGCCCTTAGGGAACAGAATAGTACACATACTGCAGACACTATTCTACTGGGAGTCTTCACCAAGAGAACCCTAAAGAATTACATGAAAGCAGAAAGGAAAGGATAAAAAACATAAGAGAGAACAGAGTCTTCCCATAAGTTTCTCCGATAAAAGAGAGGTCAGAGAGATATACAAAAATTCAAAGTGACAAATCTAAATTAAAACAGGAACTACAGAAAGCTAGCTGAACTCTTACCTGTCCAGGTAACTAATGATTTAAGACCACAGGATGCTTAAGTCCTACATATGCTCAAAGTGAATTTTTACTTCTGCTGCATTTTAAATTTAAATACTTCTACCATCATTGCACATTTTTACATCTTTCTAATATTCTGAGTGACCCTCTTTTTAATAGCTCAAACCAAGAGAATAAAAGTGAACTTGCCAAACCATGTGACATCTCCAAAAGCCCATTACAACTGTGAACACGCAATAAGGGGAAAAATACCTAAAGATGACAGTTTTTGGCCCTAAACATTAAAAAATGTTTAATGTGGTAAGTTGGAGGAAAAACTATTAGCTGCTACAACAATTTTAGACCTGAGTGATGATCTGGGTGATAGGATATCCTGGAAGCCTAAGCTTAATGAATCGGAAGGCAGTATAGTATAACAGGTTCCTTCACTTCTCTAAATATACTTCCTCACTAGTAAAATGAGGGTTCATAGGGCTCTGTGAAGAGCCAAGTGAGACCATGCATGCAAAGCTCTTCGCACGGTGCATGGAGCATCCAATAAAGAGCCACTGCTGGCATGAGTCACCTTAATAATAATTTACCTGAGCAGCCCTGGCAAATGTTGGCCCGTGATAGCGGCCACCAATGCGCAGCACATCCTCCGTACAGTAAAAAAACTCAGAGAAACCATAGAACTCGCTGTTGTTGAAGTCAATTGGCGATTGGTAGATGCCATTCAGTGAAGCCTGGCTGGTGTTCGAGCGAGCCAGCAGAGGGCTCAGCATTGCCCCACAAGTGGCCCAGTCTCCTTTTCCTCGGACATGCAGGACATAGCTGTTCCTCTCCACCACATCTGTGAGCCCCACAGGCAGGCAAGGATCCAGAAACGGATTGTCAGGACTCAGACCTGTCTTCTGGCCCAGCAACCTGTCGCAGTGACGAAAACAAACAAAACACATCACGACTATACTCAACCTACTCTAAAAAACTCCTAGTTTAAGAAACTGGTTCTAAGAATGTGCTTCACAAACATCTTGCTATTGTTTTACATGACATCCCAGAAACAAGGATGGAGTATTACCATATAGTTGAGTCACATGAACATTTAACTTAAGCAAATTCAATTTAGCAAAAAAAATAAATAAATAAAAGGAAAAAGAAAGAGAGAGAAATACGGCAGTGATCAATTTTATTCAACCTTTTAGTCAACATGTATATTTTCACTGTAAAGTGAAATTGGAGGTATGAATCTGCTATCCTCCATCTGGTCTTCATTCCAGCTTGCCTCTTAAAAGGCCAAGATCTCACCCTGCTGAATGTGGTTCTAATGTTTAAAATAACAACTGGGAGGAAGTGAAGTGGGAGGGACTGGGGAAGTTTCCTGAGGCGCCGATGGCAGTGCTTCTGTGGCAGTGTTTCTGTGCTGATGGAGCACATGCCTGGCTCTGCATGGAGAGGGGACGGGCAGGTTTAATTCCCACCATGGCCATCACACTCCATAGCTGCCAAGCAACAATATTCTCATTCTTGAAGAGATTAATATGCAGATCTTGCAGAGGACAGAAATCAGGATGAGACCAAGTAACTCTGTCAAACTGCAGTTAATTATTCATCATTTCCTAAACAGAAAGACATTGAAGAATGGACTTCCTGGGATGAGGACGCACCCACAAATATAAAGACCGAAGAAGGGAAGGGGAATGTGGCAACATAACAAAATGCTTTGGAATAACTGGAACCCATTTTAAGGATGAAACACCAACTATAAGGAAAACTTAGAAGAGAGAACAATTAAGTTTTGACATCTCAAGAAGCACAGGTTTCTCTAATAGATTAGCAGCTACACAAGATGAATAATCACCCTTCTGAATTAGGTGACTTAGATACATAGCAAGAAAATGCCAATACATGCAAAGAAGATGATGAAGCCTGGCAAGTTCTGAGGCAGCAGAAAATAGCAGACAAAGGAAAAAGAGTAGCAGAACACTGAAGGACGAAAATGGAAAAGAAAGCACAATAGCTAATGAAGAAGGAACATAACAAAATTGGTGTGAAACTTTCATTACAATTGTTCTTCAGATGTCATAGTGCCACCAGAAGCGATCTGAGCTCCACAACCTAAGCAACATTTAAGAGTATTTTCAGAATACAAACACACTGCTTGATTTTAATGCATTCGCCAATCACCTGGGATAACAGGGTTCTCCCAAAGTACCCTGACCTCTTAGTAGTTGAGACTTACCCAAACAAAAAAGACTTATGAGACAATATCTTCTTTAACGTGATCCCAACAAAAACAGTTGATTGTTCCAGAGAAATTATTACAAAAGAGATATACTATTACCTCTTCAAACTAGCGTTTCTAGCTAAGCAAATGGGGGTAAATAATTTTATGGTGGAAAAGAACTCTGCTATCATGCTTTTCTTCACTGTGCATAATGATAAAATAATTTTAAATGCTAAAAAAAAACCAAAACCACAATTGTTTGTACATTATGGTCTAGCTACTTTATCTGTTACTCAAATGAAGAATCTAGCATCTGGTCCAGGCTAGAGGAAAAACTGGCTCTCCTGAGAGAAAAATTTAAAAGTTAATTTTTGACTACACATGCATTTTATCTTTTAAGGGCACTATAGTACCAAATTCCCACACAAACTCCACTGTAATTCAAAACACATATCTTAAGCACTTCCATGTAGAAAGAAGTGCTAGGAGCTATATTATACTGCATGTTAAAATTCACAGTTTAATTAATCTCACTTAATCCTGCGACATCTGAAGTGAGACACCGTAAGAGGTCACCACAATAAGCTGCTGTATTTTATGAGTCTGAATAACAGAGATCAGAATGCATTCTTACCCAGATCAAGTGAGACAACTAATGGAGAGTCTCTAAGAGATGCTACCCCACTGGGAAGGGTGGTCAGGAAGAAAGAGGAAGCAAGGGTGTATCTTAATGGTATATGAATATTTCTTTCTAATATCTGCAGCCTGATGACACTCTATTTAGAAGCACAGATTCCATGTCAAACATACCTGTTTTTGTTAAGAGTTTCGTTCAGTACAAGATCTTCATAGCGCTGCCGGGCAAAATTGCCCCCAAAACCCAAAAAGGTCGTGACGTAAACCCTATATACATGTTCGGTGTGTTGCACGTCACAACCCAGGTTGAATTCAGCCAGCAGGATCTTTGCAGCTTCTTCCTATAATGCAATGTAAAGACAAAAAAGGGAAGTTTAGTTTTGGTTGATTTCTAGAAAGCTATGACATTGTTAATATGCCAGGCTTTGTTTGACTTTGCTATGACTACTCTCTAAAATATCCTGAAGCATTCTTTCATCCTCATAGCATTATTTTAAACAAAGACATGAAAGGACAAGACTGTATAAAAGAACAAATCAGAGACTAAATACCAAATTATAGACTAAAATACTCTCTTTCTAGTTATATAAAAGGTAGAATAATTACAGATGTTGTTATTTTCTTGCATGTACTTTTCTGATTTTCCAGTTCTCCAAAATGGGAATGTACTATTTTTATAATCAGAAAAAAAATCCTTTGATTAAAATAAATTAAGGAGATCATCATGAGATCTATTTCATGTTTTCTAAAACTATAGTTTTCTAAAACTATTCAGGAAGTCTTAATGTTCCCAGTGACAGATTTGGAATTGGGAAAGTTCAATTTTATTATATTTCCAATGAAAAGGTTCTTTCTTTCATTTTCTTTTCTTTCTTTCCTTTCTTTTCTTTCTTTGTTCCTTCCTTCCTTCTTTCCATTCATTCATTCATTCATTCATTCACTTTGACTTCAGATACAGAAGTTGTATATTCCTCGGTTCATGGCACATTATTATGGCAAAGCGCCACTTTTGTTTTATCCTCATACCCACTTCTGTTTCTGCTCCCCGCTATAGGCAACCATTCCAATGTGCTCAATGTGTGATATTTGTTTGTAAGTATTGTTGCAAAATGGGATTATTGTTTGAATGTATTTATTTTTAATTTATGAAAATGCTATTGTGCCTAGCAATTCCATTCTTAGGTATATACCCAAGAGAAATGAAAACAGGTTTACCCAAAAATGTGTACATGAATGTTCACAGCAGCATTATCCATAATAGCCCAAAACTGGAAACAACCTAAATGTCAACTGACTGGTGAATAGACAAACAAAATGTGGCATGCTCACACAACGGAATGTTATTCAGCCATAAAAAGGAACTGAAGTACTGACACATAAAAAGGAACTGAAGAACTGCAACACGGGTGAACCCTGAAAACATTTTGCTAAGTGAAAGAAGCCAGGCACAAAAGGCTTCATTTTGTATAATTCCATTTATATGAAATACCCAAGAATAGATGAATCCATAAAGACAGAAAGTAGATTAGTGGTTGTCAGGGCTGGGGAGAGGGGAATGTTGAGTAACCGATAATGAAGATGAGTTTTCCTTTGGGGGTGATGAAAACATTCTGAAATTTGACAGTGGTGGTTATATAATTTTGTGAATGTGCACAACTTTGTGAAATGTACAAAAAATACAGTAGGCATTTACGATTATTTAAGTTTTTGGAAGTGCTGTTATGTTACACCTCGTTGTTTCTTTTCTTTCTTTATCAAGCACTAAGATCCATTTTTAAGATATATTACATTGCTATGTGTACATCTAATTGTTGCTTGCAAGTATATTTCTTGCTTTCTAAATCTGCACACACACACAAAGTCATTTGTTTAAGACTTTAAGGCCTAGTGCCACCTGTCACCTATTCCTTAGTATCAGAACCATGCCTTCATTTTATCTATTGAATACATACTAACACGTATAGACTAAAAAGTCTCCCAACCTAGTTCCCCAAATCTCCAACCCTAGAAGACTTCTCGGCTGAATGCCAAACCCATATTTCCAATAGTCGTGCTAGATATTTGGACACATATGTCCTTCAGATATCTCAAACTCAACATACCCAAAATTGAATTCACTGGTTGTAGGACTTCAGAGCTAGAGACCAGAAAGATGCTCTCATCCAAACCACTCAGACCATCTTGGTTTGCTTAGCATCAACCCTGCCCTTTCCCCTGTGGTCTCTCATGGTGACTGGGCTCCTCACTTTCCCCTTTAGGTCTCTAAATTGGACCCTGGGAATCGCTCACCGTCCCTCCCTGTCCTATCCTGACCACCACATTACATTGGTTTTTTTACTCCAAAATTACCCTTGAAATCTGTCCCCTCCTCCCATCTCTTTCTCCTACTAACATCGAAATTATTTTCCTAAAAAACAGGTTGATTAGATCACAGCCACACAATTAACCTAGTCAAAAATTCAGAGCTAGAAAGGACCTTTAGAGTTTAATTATTTCATAGGTGATGAAACTGAGGCCAATATGACTTCTCACTCCTAAACATCTTCTGGTTCCCCACTATCTACAGATATAAAAGCCAAATCCCCTAGCATGGCACCCAAGATTCCTCACTATTTAACTTTATCTGATCTTCCCAGCCTTACCCTATTGTCACACTTAAAATTCTGTAATGCAACAGGCTACTCACCATTCCTTGGACATTCTAGGCTCTTTGCTGCTTTTTCAGTGCCTTTGTGCATGCTGTTCCCTCCATGCAGATGGCCTTCAACCTCCACTATGCAAAAATCTATCACCATCCAAGGAAGGTAAATATATTACCTTCCATGAAGCTGGCATGGCTCCCATTCAAGCCTTTGCAAATGAGTTGACCCTGCCAGTTTCCAGAGTGCCACAGCTCTTTGTTTAGACCAGAGGTTCTCAGCCAGAGGTTTTACACCCCGAGAGACATTTGGCAATATCTGGAGACACTTTTAATTGTCAAATCTGGGAGTTGGTTGAGGGAGGCAGGTTATTAACATCTAGTGGAAGCCAGGGATGCTACTAAATATCATATGATGCCAGGACAGCCCTCCACAACAAAGACTTAAATGTCAATACTGCCAAGGACAAGAAACCCTGGTTCACGTCAAACGACAGCACATTGTCATGGTTGGCCTGTTATTGCAAGCTGTCTGCACTGACAGATTACAAGCTTTGAGGGGCAGTGTAACATGCCTCATTCTTGCACATAATAGGTGCTCACAAGTGTCTGTATTTCTTTCCCTCACCATGATAAAAATTCTCTCTCAAAGTACATTCTTTATATTCTTGTCAGGTAAGGAATAGTAGAAGCACGAAAATGGGATCATTGGTAAGGGGAAGAGAACGACGTTTAACAACCAAGTGTGTATCAAATGCTGTGCTCTGCGATTTACACGCATCGTCATGTTTAACCCTCAGACAACCCTAGGAAATAGGCAGTATACTTATAATTGCTAAAACGTAGTAAACATTTACTATATAGTTGGCGGTTTGCCAAGTGCTTTACATAAATGGTGGTATTTGATTGTCACAACTTTATGAAGTAGATACTATTATTATTCCTTTTTTACATATGAGGAGATGAAGGCTCAGAGAGATAATCTACTCAAGAAAACACAAGCAAGCGAGCATCTAAACAAATATTTGGACCCTGGTCTAAATCCAGAGACAGTGACCTTCCATCACAAATACTGATATTCCTAGCAACCGAATTTTCCTAAAAGGTAAAATACCTGTTTTGGAGGAAAGACAGAGGTTGAGGAAGGAACTTCATAAGCAATTTGGAGAGAGGCTCCTCCCATATCCAGTATCCCTACTGTCCTTCTGCGTCCTGTTGCCAATTCCTGGGAAGCTTCGGCATCTGATTCTGAAATAAATAAGGGAACAGAGGGGTCTAGTACTTAAAAACCAAAATTAAGTCAAAAGAAAAAACAGCGATCCCTTAAAAAACTGAAAGCGAACTGAAAGAAATTAATCTATCAACTGTATATTACACAGAGAAGAATTATTTCAAGGGATTTAAAACATGAAAATGTATCTTAATGACAAAATAAATGAATATCTTAAAACCACATTCTAGTAGTCTTATTGGTAATATTATTGACATTATTTTAAAACCATTAAACATATATTACGGAATAAAGCAAATAAATATCTGACTAGCTTTAGGAATAAATATTTAGCATAAGAGGAAAAGGATATAATATAAAATCAAAGACATTAAATAACCTTATAATCTTAAAAGTGAGTTGGAAATATCACTACGAACTCATGATTTATTTTTCTCTTTCTAAAATATACACATTTCCTTGGCCTCGAAGCAATGATAATCTGGGAGCAATGAGCACCCATGGTATTTAGACCACAGCCTCTAAATATCATTTGCCACCAAAAGAAACCAGAGCTTCTTAAAAAAAAAAAAGGTTGATGCCAGGTCTAGGGTAAAAAACATACAAGATGAGCATGGAATACCCCGGTGTGCCAAACAGCAAGGGAAATATAAGGCTACTGAGATCATGTTAAAAGGGTACAAGTGCCAATCTGAAGGTGCTCCTATTGGCCAATTTTGAACATCAAAAATATAATAATGTGATGGACTGTTATGTATCAAATACTTTAAAATCCACAAGTTCATCATAATACTGAAACAAACAAAAAAAAAAACCCTTCACTGGTTACCTTTGGAAGCTATGGCACTAACTCATTTTTCAAAAATTGGATAAATAAAGGGAGAGAATCAAGGATTTATTGTCTTTCCCTATAAGAGCAGTATTTCAGGATAACCAAATATTTGATGAAGAAATTTTCATTTCATAAAAATCTCAGCTGTTAGATGCAGAAGGAATGACAATTAGAAAAATCATCATTTTGCATCTTCTACTGAAATAAACAGATCTAAACAACGATTATAACTGGCTATGAAATCATTAGGTGAAAAGTACATGGGGAATTTTTATAATAGATTAGGTCAGGCTGATAATACTTGAACCTTGAACATCTGGTCAGTATTTAATATGGCTAAAACAGGGATACCCAGACATCACAGCCAGACTCCTGATGTGATGTAGTAGGAAACACTCAGCACCATCTGTGATTTATTCTTGTGGAAGGATTGTCTATGAATCTAACCAGGCTTCTATATCTAATCTGCAGTTTACAGAACCTATGGGGGAATGAGAAACATGTTAAAGACCTCCTAAAGATGCAGTCAACCAAATTTAGAACATGGCAAATTCGTTCTATGAAGTGACTAGTTTGTTGGGGTTTTTTTAAATGAATGATTTGAAAAAAGAGGTAGGGGAAGGGTAACTGTTATAGATTAAGAAACATATCAATCAAATGAAATTTGTGACCCTTGTTCAGATTCTGATCTGAATAAGGCAGTTATAAATAAATATTCTTGAGACGACCAGGGAAGTCTCTACCTAGGTGTTAGATAGCTATTACAAATTAGGATTGTTAATTTTATTAAGTATGAAAGTGGCATTGTGAATATGTTTTTGTTTTGTTTTGAAACTCCTTTTCTGTTAGAGATATATGCTGAAGTACATAAAGGTAAAATGATACATCTGGGGTTTGCATTTAAAAATCCAATCAGAAAAAAAAAAAAATGTTGTGAATATGGGGACCAAAAAAATGGCAAAATATTAGTAAGTGTTGAGTCTGGGTAACGAGATCACAGAAGTTCATTTTACTATTTACTCTACTTTCTTTTGTGAATGTTTGAAACTTTCCATATTAAAAAAGCTAAGAATAAAAGGAAGCAAACTAGGGCTGGAAAATGAAGCATCTAAGTTTTAAAAAAGAAAAAAGGAAAGAAAAACAACTCGACATTAGCACTTACAAAGATGATGACTTAGACCTTCAGCCCTTAAAGAACTGTCATAAGAAGACAATATTACTCACCATCCTCATGGTCAAATCTTCCTAAAACAAAGTTGATTCCAATCCATGCATAAACCCCTACGAGAGAAATACAAAAGCCCTCACTTAATTCTCTGCTGCTACACCGTGAATACACCTCTCCCTAGGGCTGTTCTTATTCTCTCTTTCCTGGAAAAGAAAAAAAGTTGGTAATAGTATTATACTCCACACTTTCTGTGTACGAATTTAAAATCTTCTATCTTGTGACGTTTCTCCATTTTAAAACTATTTGCATTTTCTCAGTTTCCTACAATGAATAGGAATGATGTGTAGGAACAAATGTTAAAAAAAGAGAAATCTTGGAGTTCCGGTTCTGGACAAGACGGAGTAATATGTTCCACCCTGCCTCCCCACTGAATGTGAGTATAAACTGTGTAGAATGGACGCGGCAGTGTTCTGAGTACTTTGAGCACCGTGACAGAGGTCAGAATTTAAAGAACCACCAAACAGATAATGAAGTTCCCATTTTTTTTCTCTCACATATTGCCTGGCCTAGACTCAAAAGAGATTGAAACACAAAAGAAAACACCAGTGTAGACAGAAAAAAACTTTAAGACCTTGTTTTCTATTCTAAAGAGCAGAAAAGGGGATTCCGAAGGTAAAAGTAGAGTAGGGGAAAATCTCTTTCTTTTTTTCTTTAAAATTTATTTTGTTCTCTCCTACCAGGCAATCCTGCAGCAGCAGAAGTGAAGGCTGGGCAGGTACCTAAAACTCTGAAGGATGTGAATCTTTCTCTCTGACCAGAGGAGCTATAGCTTCAAGAGTTGGGAGAAATACCCTATTGCTTCCTTTTCCCCCTCTGTCCTCTACCACTTGATCCTGGATGCAGATGCAATCATAGGAATGCATGGCAGAATGGGAAAATTAGAACCCTGGCTTTCTGACCAGAGGAAGGTGAAAGTGGGCCCCAGGGAACCAGAAAGCGGCCAGGTGATCATGGAGAGAGGGAATAAAGTGGTATATGGACTCCTGGGCTCACTTCCAAGCTACATATGCATGGATCTGACTCTAAACAATATAGCAAAGGTTTTGAGAACTGAGCTAGGGCTAGACAACCCATTGTATGGGCTTTGTCCAGGTTCCAGATTGGCCACTGGCTGCCACATACATGGGACAAATCCAAATAGTAGTGCCAAGGATTTTAAAAATGAATCAATAGAATCACAGCCTATAGAAGGCAGGTCGCAACTTGAGGCCTAACCAGGTCAACTGTCTGCTCAAACAAAAAAATTAATATTCTCCTTATAACTGAAACAAAACCCCAGAGTCTCATAATGTAATATTCAAAATGTCCAAGGTACAATATAAAATCACATGGCATACAAAGAACGAGGAAAATCTCAACTCATGAGAAAAGATGGCCAAAAGATGCCAACCCTGATATGTTAGAGATGTTTTTAAATTAGTAAAGATATCAAAGCAGCTATCTAACCAAGAAATAAGATCCGTCTTACAATGAATGGAAAGGCAGAAAGGCTCAGCAAAAATATAGAATATAAAAAGAAATGGAAATTTTAAGACTGAAAAATGCAATGCTGAAATTGAAAAAGGTAAATCTTTACCCTTATGTGGACTGCAGATAGAAGATATAAAAGATCTTTTTTAAGGAATGGAAATATAACTCATCATACAGACCAAATTTGAACCATGTGAGAATACACATTCAACTCCACCCCAAAACTGCGAACTCAATAGTGTGAGTTTTTAGGAAGATATCAATACTGCACAGTAAGTGCAATAAAGGAAGAGCCCATAACATAAGTAATTCATCCTGATCATTCCTTTAAATTAAAGTTCTCCTTACTTTAATCCAATAACTTCCTTTACATTTGAATTTGGCAAACTCGGTACAACTCCTAGATGTCTGTATGTTTTCGGAACTAAAAATAGCTAATCAAAGATCCGTTTGGAATCATCATTAAATACTAGTACATATAACACAGTACTTAGCACAAAGTTAAAAACAGATACAAATTTATGACTTCAAGAAGCAGCATTCCAAAACAGACACCAATGCAGAATATGCAAATAAACTACATAGCAGAACCAAGAAAATTGTCAGAAAAATTAAAAACCAGATTTATAATGTTATCCTAAGCATCCATTAGAGAGGCTGTCATGGTTGGCTGGGAGTAAACCAGAGCTCCCTGTAAGGCCCAATACCTTCCTGCTTCCCAGAGATCACTTCTGCCTGAGACTGTGAAAAGAGGAAGTCAAACTCCAGCGGTAAGTCTTTCACTAGATCAGCCAAGATAGCCAACTGTTTCCTGTAAGAAAGAACAAAAATTCCCAAAGTTAATCCTTACACTCTCTTCTCACAAACAGCCTCAACCTGACTTTCTACTCAGCCTTGTTGTGACCTCACTGTTCACCCCATTCCTAGTTGAGCCCGGCTTCTCTTTGGTACCTCCTTTGATTCCAAAGTAAAAGGCAGTATGGTAACAGTAATACTTTTCCTTTATATATTACAATTCAAATAGTGTTTAAAGATGAGACTATAGTTCTATACCTCTCACAGGCTAAGCAGAAATAAGCCACAGGAAATTGAAGCACAATTTTGCAATCTATAATAGGTGTAATTACATTATTCCTAACTACTATGAAAGAGAGCTGTTAAATTGAGGAACAAAATCTCATCCTCAGATCTTACACAATACAGAAACAATGCCCCACTTCACTACACAAGAAGCACTGATAGGTCCACGGGTTTTTACATAGTTCTTTACAGAAGCTTACAATAAACTTTTTAATCCCCTTTTCCATATTTTAAGAGTTGAACTTTTTTCCTTATAAAAATCTTATTATTTGAAAACCCCAAATCAGGATCAAAAGCCAAAGGTCATAACAACAACTTGGGAATAACATTTGAAGCTCAGTATCATCTACAGGGTTGTTTTTTCCTCAAAAGTTTTATGTTGTCAGTATTATCAGACAAGAAAAACAAGGAAACAATGCAAGAAGTAATAATATGAATCTAGAGAAAATGCTGGTTAAAAATAAGACCAACTATCTTGGATTTTTAAAATTACTCATTACAAAATATTCCACTGGCTCAGATGGTTGTCAGCATGACTTAGTGAAGAATGTTGTTATCAGTTCAAAGTGAGAATTACACTAACGTAATAATCTTCCAATATAATGTCAAGTATAGTTTCTAAAAAATTCATTGTTATACATATTAAATCAGTGCAATAAGAATTTCACATTAGGAATAAGAGGAGCTATTTTACCCTTTCTATTGGATATGCTTCTTAACTACTCAAAGAAGAGAGCTTGCTGGTTTTAGTGATGATATGGCAGAATGGGCACCAACATACGTTGCTGTTTGGAATGTAAATTACCGGTACAGCCTTTCCAAAGGGCAATCCAGGACCGTGTACCAAAATTTTTAATGTGCTTACCCTTCATCCTGGCTATTACACCTTTAGAAATCTATTGCAAGGAAATCATCAAATAAAAATACAAAGAGGAAAAATACTGCAGCATTATTTATAACAATGAAAAACTGGAAATAACCTAAATTGTACATCAATAGGAATTGATTAACTAATTTATAGTACATCCATATGATGTAATACTGTACAGATGTTAAAGGAAATGAGGTCAATTTATATCTACATGTATTGACATGAAAAGTTGTCCAATATATTTTGAGTTCTAATAGGTTAAAAACAATGAACAATGTACAATATGATCCCAACTTTTGTTAATCAATAAAGGAAAACACTCTTCATATACTGCACAGAATAGAATATAAGTTTCATTTTCTCAAATTCAATACTATTTATTTTTTAAAAACTTTTAATGGCAAAACCTTGATAACCATTAACGCTGGTTGGTGGGTAAATGGGGATTCATTACACTGTTCTCTCTACTTTTATATACATTTGAAATTTCTCGCAATTGTTTTTTTTTTTTTTAAATATCACCTGTATTACCTTTGTAAGCTTTAAAGATTTTCCATTAAAAAATAAAAAGGAGGTAGAATAAATTTCATTATTCTAGACCTATGGGGAAAAAAAAAAAACCTAATGCCAAGAAATTAAAAATACAGCCCATGTGATTCAAAGCTATTATGAATATTGTTCACAAATGCTAATAAATTAACAAAGCATTAACTACAAAACAGGTTCTTAACAGCGATAGTTACACTTATATCAATGCCTATAGCTGCCTTACAGGTAGCAACGATTTCATAAGCCCAGGATAGAGTTAGGCATTATTAAGAAAGGTGAAACAACTTAAAAGAAAAGGCAAATTCTTTAACAATTCTTAGGATAAAATAAATATTAATATTCAGAGCTTCCACGATGACATCGAACATTTTAGACAAACAGGTGGAGCTACATAATGGGTTTTGTTTGGGCAGAAACTTCTTTGACAAACAGAGGCAATGCTGAGCAGTGCCAGGAGATGAGGCAATCCATTCCTCTGCTACAGACACACAAAACGTGGCCAAACCATCGCCCTGCTGTTGACTCTGAGTTTTGACCTCTGAGTCAGCTTTTTCTCTGGCCCTCCTCCTCCTCTCCTTGGTTATGAGACCTAAGGCTAGTCACAGACTTGTGATGTGGCACCACCTATGTCAGCTCTACTCTTCTCGGGGTTTCTAAAATTTTGAACAATGTGAATATTACATCAAAATAAAAATTCTGAACTGCATGCACAGTATGATTACGACTTTGTAGAAGTTACATACAGATATACAGAGAGAAGAGAACAAGACAAAATGAAATAGTTTTGATAGGGTAGTAGGATTATGACCGTTTTTTGTTTGGGGTTTTTTTTTTTTACTTTACTATTTCTTTTAATGATGTAAGGTAGCATCATTATAATATTTTAAAGTTTGGTTTTAAAAAATAAGTAAAAACAAAACAAAAAATTTTTAAAGACCAAGATATATGGGAAATAAAAAGAAAGAAAGCCTCTCATGTTGACAAATGGCTATATAAAATAATCTGCTTCTCAACAGTAAACCAGAAGTGTGTCTAAATAGAAGAAGCCACTGAAAAGAAGCACTGACATATGTTTTGTGGTCTGGCATAAGCAGCATGGTGCCCTACATCTATGGCTGAGGTTTTTGTTGTTGTTGGCCAAGTATACAAAATAAAACTTTGTGGAAAAAAGGAACTGCTATTTACCAAGCAAAAATATTTAAGCTAATAAAAAATACTTGATGCCTATGAGACTGAACATTCCAGAAGGATGGATTCTCAAGTTAAGGGAGCTCACTCTCATCCCATGTCCATAATAAGTGTGGAGGGGACAGGGAGGTGGTCGATGAGGAGAAATCAGAAACAAGGAGGCATCTGACCTAAGTATGGCTGCTGCCTTTTCCTCTTCCCCCATTTCTCCTCCTTCTTCCTCCATCAAGGGAAGAGGAGCAAGATGCCAGGCTAAACTACCAAGATCAAGTGGAAATGACTTGACTGACTACGGTTGAAAAAACTGGTCTAAAGCACTGGAGCCTTAGCTTTGCAAGTTGCACCAACTATCACCAGGAAGCCAGGCAGATTTACAGAGAAAGCGGCATTTCTTACCCCCGGGTACTCAGTCCCTCAGGTGACCCTCCTACTACCCTTTTGTCATTATGCTCCCCCTCTAGGTGCCTCATGATCCATATTTAACACCATCACCACTGCTCCTAACTCTCAATCAAAACTAAGAATCATTATGGCCATCTCGGAGAGATATGGACCCCAAAGAAGCAAATGACATGAAGATATGAACAACTGATTGTGCAATACTGGATACAAGGATGGCTCTGCTCTATTTTTGAGCAGGAGGTCTTTTAGTGCCACCTGTCAATTCTGTGTGGTATACCCACATTCCACTTTCGACCAGGGAACAGAAAACAATGAATGGAATCGGCCTTTCTACTCCTGTGCCACCCATTTTCCCACGTTTCTCTGACCCTGCATCTCACCGCTCAGGAAGAAGCCTCATGCCCGCTGTGCACAAGATGTAAAGCGGGGTCTCCTTGTGCTTCTTCACAGGCACATGAGCAGCAGCAAAACTCAGCAGAGGACGAAGATAATCGCTGGCATGTTCTGGAGTGTCTGCCATTGCAGAGATTCCTTAAGTAAGATAAAATACTTTCTTTAGAAAGCAGATCACTCTGACTCAGAAGACTAATAACCCATAAGGTTCCACTTAAGGTTCTAAACACTCGTTTATTTGAGGGTAGGAAGGGGGCCAATAAATGAGATAACCCTCCCATTATCCAGAATTGCAAGAGAAAAGGTTAGTTTGCTTTCTCCCCCTTCTCTTCTCTCCTCCCTCATGCCTGTAGCAGATAAAAGAGACTAAAAATGAAATATATTCCAGTTAGTACCTGGCTTGATTTTTTTAACCACTGGTTGGCTATTTCGGTCTCTCATCTGTTTGATATCCAGCAAGTCATGGGGGTTCCCATTATGTCTTGGCCAAAAATAAACAAAAATCCGGGAGCCACTGCTGCCACAGTCCACGACAAGTCCATAATTTAGATTTGGGTCTTCGGTGTCAGTCGCTTCAAGCTCCCCTACTCGAGCCAAATACCTAAGTTGGGCAAAAAGAGAATTTGGTGTTAAGGAGCCAGGTCCACAAAAGGCACCACCATTTAATTAATTTGTTCATGGGTCTCCATTAAGTGTCTATGTGTGCCAGGCACATGGGACTACCTGTCCTAACAAAGGAATGAAATGATACGTACTGATGTACCTGAGGCAACTGCTGGTCTGTCTGCCTAGAGGCCATTGAAGTTAGATAATTAAAAGACTCCTCCGTGTTTGGGGCAGTTCTGATACTGGCTGGGGTAACAAATATTTTACCAAACATTACAGAGCTTCTAAGCTCATGTAAATAATAGGTTTTTGTTGTTATAAGCCACAAACTTCTGGGGCGGTTTATTATGCACACTAAATAACTGAAACACACCTAATAATTTTTTATCTATCTATATATCCTTTCTATATACAAACATAAAGAATATTACAGAATGATTATCACTTAACGTGTGTTCCTGGGTAGTGATGTTTCTATGGGGCTTTTTGCTTGGCACTTTATGTTGTTGGAATTATAATAATAAAAATTTTATTTCATAAAAACAATATTCTTTTCTACTATCTTTTAAAAATTTTGTAGCTATAAAAAGAATGTTCATAAAATATGTATAGTGTAGTAAATAATAAAAAAACGCCTCTGTACCGAATATCCAGTTTTGAAAATAAAACATTACACTGTTAAAACAAATGAACAAAAAAGGTTTCTAGGCCCTAAGACAGCACTTTGTGTTGAGATTTTCTCAGATTCTCATTCCAAGATAGCTGACTGATAGCGGGAAGATGAAATAAGTAAAGATGTTACCATTAAACACCAAAGTTTGAGAGGTTTGCATCTCAGTTCTAGGACTTTCTATGCTGTGTGACCTCGGCAACTTACTTCTCTCAGTTTCCTCATCTGTAAAATAAGGACAGTGGAGTGTCTACCCTCAGAGACAATGCACGGCTCGCAGTCAGCACAGTGCCATGCTGCTGCCACCACTGCTCTTGTTACATGAGGATTATTGGGAGAGCAAATAGTAG
>NW_011889129.1:813334-825550 GCF_000151845.1 Pteropus vampyrus | reverse complement strand
TGTCCTAACAAAGGAATGAAATGATACGTACTGATGTACCTGAGGCAACTGCTGGTCTGTCTGCCTAGAGGCCATTGAAGTTAGATAATTAAAAGACTCCTCCGTGTTTGGGGCAGTTCTGATACTGGCTGGGGTAACAAATATTTTACCAAACATTACAGAGCTTCTAAGCTCATGTAAATAATTGGTTTTTGTTGTTATAAGCCACAAACTTCTGGGGCGGTTTATTATGCACACTAAATAACTGAAACACACCTAATAATTTTTTATCTATCTATATATCCTTTCTATATACAAACATAAAGAATATTACAGAATGATTATCACTTAACGTGTGTTCCTGGGTAGTGATGTTTCTATGGGGCTTTTTGCTTGGCACTTTATGTTGTTGGAATTATAATAATAAAAATTTTATTTCATAAAAACAATATTCTTTTCTACTATCTTTTAAAAATTTTGTAGCTATAAAAAGAATGTTCATAAAATATGTATAGTGTAGTAAATAATAAAAAAACGCCTCTGTACCGAATATCCAGTTTTGAAAATAAAACATTACACTGTTAAAACAAATGAACAAAAAAGGTTTCTAGGCCCTAAGACAGCACTTTGTGTTGAGATTTTCTCAGATTCTCATTCCAAGATAGCTGACTGATAGCGGGAAGATGAAATAAGTAAAGATGTTACCATTAAACACCAAAGTTTGAGAGGTTTGCATCTCAGTTCTAGGACTTTCTATGCTGTGTGACCTCAGCAACTTACTTCTCTCAGTTTCCTCATCTGTAAAATAAGGACAGTGGAGTGTCTACCCTCAGAGACAATGCACGGCTCGCAGTCAGCACAGTGCCATGCTGCTGCCACCACTGCTCTTGTTACATGAGGATTATTGGGAGAGCAAAATAGTAGAAGACCTATGGAGAAAAGGGCAGAAAAGTCCAGAAAGAAAAGAAAGCTAAGAGTGGATAAATGCTTCTGGGCACTTAGCCTTCCATTACTATTACAGTTCCCTGAAAGCCTGAGGGTCTGAAAAGTAAAAATATTACTGACTCCTCTTCAAAGGCTTCACTTGAAGAGAAGACCAGTGAGAACGGCTTTTAGCTTATTACACAGGGAAACAGAGTTCTTTCTTGGTGCTGAGAATACTGTGTGGTAGGCAGATTAAAATTTTGTCTTCTAAATTCTTTTAAATTTGAATAAGTATTGCCATTGGTTGAGTTACTAACTGAATAAATGCCCTGAAAGCAATGCTGTGGATGTTTTCAAACATAATAAATTCCCTCCCTTCTAAGGTATCTGTCCTATTCATCCACATTGTCTTTAGAGCTGACTCCTAGATCCCCGAGACCCTTACACAGAACTCTTCAGATCTAGGTTTTGTGAAGCCTGAAGCTAATTGGAGGTAGGAGGTTTAAAAAAGATTCAACATTACGAATACAAAAAGGGCCCATGTAAATGAATGGCCTTGAAGTGCAGTTATCATTCATTAGCTTCATAGTAAAACCACATCTGATCAGAACACTAAGCCATGTGTCCTGCCCCTCAGAACAGTCTAGCCTGTTTGCTGGTAATTTCACATTGCTATACAGACCACAAAGTTCCTTACTTTGAACAGTAAAGCAAATTTGTAAAAAAAAGACATGTAGAAACCATTCTAAAATCAAAAAGTGGAGTTGAGTATCTTTTCTACTCTACAATGCATAATGCATGTTTTTAAAAAAGAGAAGACATATATTTGAGCTGCAATATAATGCTGTACATTATTGCATACGATAGGGTCAGGTAGTACTTTTTTTCTGGATTTGAGATGAGAGTGAGTTACAGGAAATGAAACAGGTGGTAAAAATCTGCTACAGACTAGAAAGTTCACAGTCCTAAAGATTCCATTTCAGCACATTCTTTCCCATGCTAATCAAATTACTGGGCTAAACTGGGCTCACAATCCACCGACCAACTCATAACAGCTCACCTCTATCACATGAAAACTGGGCAGACATCTGGGTTCTTTACAGAATACTTGCTAATACCTCGCAAGATACCACAGATAGAAAAGAAAGAGGCAAGATAATCCATCTTCAGCCCAAAGTGACTTTTCATTTGTCATCACAGCAACCTGTACATCAGTGCTTCACAGATCTTTCTCTGCTTTTCTTCCCTGAAAACCACCCCTTCTTCTCTCAGACAAGATTCTGGATCCCATCCCCTCCTGCTTAATAACTTTTCTCTAGTACATTGGTTCTCAAACTTTTGGGGCTCAGGACCCCTTCATATTCTTAAAAATTATCTTTAAAAAAAGAGCTTTTGTATACATGGGTTACATCTGTATATATTTACCATATTAGAAAATAAAACAAAAAATTTTTAAATATTTATTAATTTAGATACAACAATAATAAACTTATTACATACTAACATACTTTATGAAAGAACTGTATTTTCTAAAACAAAAAAGAGTGGTGTTGTTTTATAATTTTGCAAATCTCTTTAGTGTCTGGATTAATAGAAGACAGCTAGATTCTCATATTTGTTGTTGGAAAAGGGAAGGGTATTTCAATAGCCTTTTTAGATCATTGTGGATACTCTCCCTTGACACTACACTAAAATTCAACAAGTGTAGCTTCATAAAGGTTAGTTGCAGTGTGGAATTTAAAATCCAGTCTAAGAATTTTTCGTACTCTGTTATAATGTCAAAATTCATTGGTCTATTTTGCACTTTGAATGGCTTTTACCCATGCAGGATTTTGTAACATCATATATTGGAAAATATTGGTTCACTGAACTATACAAATCTTCTTAATGTTCATACATTATACAACATTTAAAAAAACACATTCATTAACATCGCTACCAATCTTATCATAAAAGTATTTTAGGTATTGGGAAGCTATCAAATTCACAGTGGCAGATACAAAATTTTCCAAACTTCTGATTTTCACTTGAAAGCTCAGATCTTACCACTGGCAATAAATACTGACGGTTGTTTTCCTGAAAGTGACAGGCTTTTTACTTCGTTCATTTGCAAGAAAACGTCTATGAAATACCCAAGCCTGAAAACCATAGTTTTTCTGGCATTCATTCTTTCACGTAAAAATAGCATTCCATGACAAAAGCAGCTAGGTTCAGCTCGTAACTCAAACTGGTTAAGGGCTTTTCCTCAAGACCATTTCAGTATGTGACAGAAATACTTAATACCTATTTCCCATTTTGTCACACAAAATATTAAAAAGATAGTCTTAAGTAGAACTAGACCTTTTCCCCATTGCAACTGTGTGACAATGAAGACTACAATAACTACTAGTACAGCTTGGTACCTCTATCTTGATTTGTGCTAGCACACTGCAGTTCCACCTTCCATTGCTTTTGCATCATCATCAGTGTCAATGTAAACTTAGTGAAAATGCCAAGTAACGTCACAATAGCCGAGTGGTAGAAACAACTCAAAAGACTGGATAAACAAAATGTGGTGTATATATATGTATATATCTATATATGTATATATATGTATATATCTATATATGTGTATATATGTATATATCTATATATATATGTATATATATAGAGAGAGAGAGATACATATATATACAATGGAATATTATTCAGCCTTTAAAAAGAAGGAAATTCTGTCATGTGTTACAACATGGATGAACCTTGAGGACTTTATGCTAGGGGAATAAGCCAGTCACAAAAACAAATACTGTATGATTCCACTTTTATGAGGTATGTAATGTAGTCAAATTCATAGAAACGGAAAACAGTGGTTACCAGGGGCTGGGTGGGAGGAGAAAAGGGGGAGTGTTATTTAATGGGCACAGAGTTTCAGATTTGCAAGACGAAAAGGTTCTGGAGACTGCTTGCATAACAATGTGAAAATACTTAACATTGCTAAACTGTACATTTAAAAATGGTTAAGATGGTAAATTTTATATGTTAATACAATTTTAGAAGGGCAAATAATATCTTAGTATTATTTTAGCCTCACACACCCACTGAAAGGTCTCAGGAACTCCAAAAAGTCAGTAAACACTTTGAGAACCAATGCTCTATTGTGACCTTCTTTTTCTATCTTAACAATCTGTTTCTCTACCTATTCTTTCTCCTTTCCCTTCTTTGACATGGCTTCCCAGTTCTTAAGAAGCCTCACTCCACAGTGCTGACTCTTGTGATACCCACGATTACCTGAAAAGGCCTCCTTCTACTGTAAAATGTGGAGTGTCATTATTCCCTTTAAGCAATGTGCTTATATTTCAGCATGAGCCCCTAAGACTTCGTTCACATTTCTTTGCTCTGCCTCTCCATTTAGATGATCAGTTTCTCGAGAGCAGGTACCTTATCTGCAGTACTTCGAAATTGTCACAGTGTTCCTCACGTTTCTCTGATATGTATTAATCAATACTGATTGGTCTGGTCCTAGAACTCACAACATGGGGCTGTTGATTTTTTGCTAACTCCTCTATAGCTATACCAAAATCAACTGGTCTCCTTAGAAAGTTTCAATAGCTTTCCAAAGCATCCTGTCATCCTCTTCAGTTCCTGTCAAGATAAACAACTTTACAGCTCTAATTTGGGTACAATTCAATTCTTCTTTCTCTTCCTTTAGAAGTCTCTATGTATGCGTTGGCAGAAAAAAATGTCAGCTGGCATTAGAACACAAGGGAGAAAGAGAGGATCAGACAGCATTTGTTATACTTCTCATTTGAGTCTTTGATCAATACTACAGGCAGCAGAAAGTCTCCATTTTTCTTATCTTGCATGCAAGTGAGTAACTAAAGAACAATTTTCCCCTCTGCAAAGCAATAAAATCACCTCTTTCTGGAACTCTGACATCTTGTGACCTAATCAGGCTTCTTACACTGTTCAATCACCTGAGGTCTTCCTTGGGCTAGGCTTCTAACAAGGATGGATCACTGGTCCTTCTTGGATGTTTTCATTTGTGATCTGCAGTCCTGGCCTTAGCCATCATGGTCAATTACTTGCATGGCTAGACCTTCATGATTTGCTGATGCTGCACTACATCAATCCCTAAAGCCCGAGAGAAAAGTTCTTAAGCTTTGGAAACCCTCACATTCACCTTCCCATGAGAGATCTGATTCAACATCACACATACTTACTCTGCCGCCGCCGCCTCCCCAACACACACACCCTCTCTATTTGAGAAACATAATTTCCCTCTGGTCACTGCTGAATCAATGAAAACGAAGTTGCCACATATACATCACCCAAGATAGAATTAGAAGACAATGGCTTTTCACTGCCATTATTCTGAAAATATTAACAGCATTAGACCAGTAACTGACCAAACCATTACCTAGCTTACAAAATCAAAACTAATTATACCACTTCTAGAGTTCAAAGAGAACTCAGTAATGCGCCAAAAGTCAATTAAAGTGGCCCCCATCAGCATGAGGCTACCAGCTCTTTGCTGAATGTCATCATACTCTTCAACTTTGTACAAGGCTCAGAACCAAATGTAATGACATTATAGCCAAAGTATCTATGCATGACTGATGACAGTAATAAATGCCCAGAAAAGCATCTTGTAAGGTACTGCTTATCTCCTAACAAGATTAAACACAGCAGTCGGGAATATTTATAAGTTAAGGCTCTGGCTATAATCACCACTAAGGAGAAGTAAGTAAATAAATAAATAAATGTGAATAAATGCAAATAAATGCCTTCAATTGTACCAGCAAAAATCTCTGAATTGTTCCATTGTATGTACATCAGAACCCTTAATTTATCTGCATATCCTAAAGTTAATAATTTTTTTCTAACCAAAAGTAATGCCTCTTTTTGACTTGCTTTAAACAGAACTGAAACTTCTAAGGAAGGCCAGGACTAGCCTACATGTGGCCAGTGAGTACTTGAAATGTGACTAGTGTAAAATTTTTTATTTTAGTTAATTTTAATTTATTTAAAATAGCTATTTGTGTGTAGTGGCTACTCTATTGGATACCACAGTGTAGACTCTCAATATTTTTTGTATAATAAGTGAATGAGTGAATGAATAAATGAATATAAAATACATTAAGTCGGAAGTTGTTGGAACTCATCTTATGATATATGGCACATACTGGAAAAAAAGTTGATGAAAACACACATCTAACAAAAATTATTCTTAAAAACATCTATGCAAATGTCTAACCACTATGCTGTACACTTGAAACTAATGCAAAATAAAACTGAATGTCAACTCTAATTGAAAAATAAAAATAAAAGAAACAGCTATGCTGGGTATGGTGATGGGGAGTGGCAGGGGGTATAAGGGAAATCTCTGTACTTTTTGCTCAATTTAGCTGTGAACCTAAAACTGTTCTAAAAAATAACGTTTTTGTTTTTTTTTTTTTTGAAATAGCTCTGGATTCTATCCTTACTAACATCCCGTCACTCTTTAAATTTACCTTTTCTTAAATTCTAGTTCTAATGCAAACCTCCTGCTTTCTTTTTCTAGAAGCAATGTGGGTACATGCTCATAGTAAAGGAAAAATAAATACAACTCCAGTTTTGAAAATACTGAGGAGGAAAAACCCTCGCCAAGGCTTCTGAAGCTCTGGGTCATAGCACATCAGAAGTGATATGCTAAGTCCCACAAATGCCCGAAAAAATTTCAAATTAAAAATTTTTTCAATATAAAAATAACTAAATCATTTTTAAACAGCTACTTCTGTACATATTAAAACACAAAGATGCAATGTGCAAGAGAGATTATAATTTCTAACTCAAGCAATGCCTCATTTATCAAGACAATAGAATAAATTTGGTATTCTTATGAATATATTTTCCTGATCAAGGGTTTCCAAACTTGCTTTCATGAAGACAGCTGTAGTCAGTGTGCTCCTGGCAACACAGTACAGCAAGTCCTCACCGTCATCGAGAGGTTCTTGGAAACTGACTTTAAGCAAAACAATATATAACAAACCATATGCTAATGGATATAAACAAGAGTTAAGCTCCTATGGCATGTATCTAATCACCAAATTTCTAAATAAAGACCTTCCTCCCCAAAACTTCTAATATTAAACATTGAAATAAATGTGAGCTATACATACATTTAAGAAAGACTAATAAAAACAAGTAAGATAATTATTCCCAATCCTAAGTGGTCAGTGCCCATCTTGGCAGCTCAGGGCATAAGGTGGGAACCTACCTGGGACAGGACACTCTTCCATTGAGAGTTCATTTACACACAACACACACACACACACACTCACTTACTCACTCACTCACTCACTTACCCAAACGGACCATTTAGACATGCCAGTTCACCTCATATGAACATCTCTGGGATGTGGGAGGAAACCAGAGTACCCCGAGAAAACCCACACAGACATGGGGAAGACGTGCAAATTACACACAGACAGTGGCCCCAGCTGGGAATCATTTTTTTTTTTTCTCATCGATGTTGAACAAAATAATGTTATTCGCAGACCTGCGGTATACCCTTTGTGGAACATCGAAAAATACTGATATAACTTCATTGTGTAAATTACTTCATTGTGTAAATTAGGAATTGTATGTATATAATATAACAATCATAACCACAAGCAGTAACTTAAATTTTTTTTAAGCTGTTGGACTAAAGTGATAGGTGTTTCCATCAATTCTTAATTATTTGCTTAAAAATTCCTAGTTATTTGCTTAATGGTTTTAACATATGCTAGTGGTCACCCGTGCTTAATCAGTAGCTGCCACAAAAAAAAGGAATTCTGGAAAGAAAATTTTAAATGGAAATAATGCTGCCTATTATCTTCAGTATATACTTGCAGGGCAAAAAAAGGGAATTAGAGAACAGATAAATCAAGATTATTCAAATAATAGTAAAACTAACAACCACAATGCAGTGGGCAGTCCTACATGCTTTTCTTTTTGAATCCAAAGGACAAGACTACCTCCACTTTATACATAAAGGAAATGAGATTCCTGAATACAACACCTGCCCAAGACACCCAACTAGCAAATAATGGACCAATTAGCTCTAAAATCAATCCTCTTTTCTCTATAAAATAATACCTCCTCTCAAATATAACTAAACCTAAGAGCAATGGTTTTCTACTCAGGCTGCATATTAGAGACATCTTGAGAAAAGGTCCAATTATTTGCATTTTTTTAAAGGTCCCTAAGTGATTCATATACACAAAAGTTGAAAACCACCGATTTCAGGTCATCATTAACATACATTATTAAACTGTGTAGTACGTTTTAATAAAATGTAGAGAACTGGTTGCCACTATAGAAATGGTCTGTAGAAATTTTGAGTAAGTCTACATTTAACCAATTTCTCTCTCTTCCTCTCTGTCGAGATGCCCGATATTATTAATTATCGTCATCAGTGTGCCCACATGACCACACACACTCCTTACTACCATCGTTCTAATTTACGGTTATCTGCTGTGTTCTGAGACAAGGGAGAACAGTGTGTAAAATAAAAGCAAACAGGTTCTACGTGAGAGCTTATCTTATCAGTAAAGTACAGAAGTTTTCAGTACATGAACTTAGTGATATCAACTTTGGTTACTCATGGGCCTCTTCTGATTAACTGCTGATTCTTAACTTTGTTCCAGATTCTTGGCAGTGTACAGTTCCTGATTCTCTATTCCTGATTCTGCAGAGCTACATAAACTATTATCTCACTGGAAAATAACTATTCCTTGACATCTGTCTCCCTAACTAGATTATGAACTCCATGAGTTCAGGGGCCACGTTTTATTCATCTTTGTACCCCAATGTCTAGCAGTGTACACAGCAAGCTCTCAGCAAATGTTTGCTTCCTGAATGACTCATGGAAGGCTGCCAAGAGTAGTTTAATGATATGTGGCAATTTTTGGCACTATGCACATAACTTTTTATTTAGGAACAAGAGGCTTTAGGCTACATGGCTGCTGGCTGCTCAGCCAAAGCATTAAAGTGTGGTTGAGACTTTGGCTAAGGTCACCGCAATGGCATAGTCTGTGTGTTCCCTAGCACTGCATCTAACTTGTTTCAATTAATTCAACTTAACGAGTTTTTATTGGATCTGGCCACTTAGGGTGGCAGACAAGAACTATTGGATCACTCTACCCTCTACATATCCCTTAAATGCATTTACTTCTCTCCATCGTCATTGCTGTCACCCAAGGTCAGGTTACCATCCTCTCTCTATTGGAGTATTCCAATCCATCTCCCTGCTTTCATTTTTATTCCCCTGCAATTCATTCTCTACAATGTCACCAAGATAAGCTTTCTTTAAAAAGCAATTCAGATCATACCATTTTTCAAAGCTTTCCCTCTGCCCTTCGGATAATGTCTAAACCCCCTTAAACGGCTTAACAGGCCCAGCCTGATCTACCTCTCCAGTTACATGGCTCACTACTAATTCCCTAATAGTCTTCATTCTAGCCATATTAACCTACATAGAATTCCATAATTAGATAGCATGGTATCTTCCAGTGGGAAACTGTGTTCAGGTCTGTCAAGAAAATCCCAATAAGCATTAAGAAAATTCAAATTACAGATTTAGTTTCCCAAAGCTAACAAGCTTCTTAAGGCCAATTGTTGACAACTGTAGTCATCTAAATATATGTTTCCTCTTCTGAAAAGGAAAAGTCAAAAATACAACAGCACTGCTAGAGGAGTAAAGGTTGAAAACATAAAATTCTTAAGAAAAAGTACCAAAGTTTCCATGTCCTCGTGCCTATTATCACCTGGCACATAGTGGCTGCTCAAGAAACATTTGTCAGATGAATGGAAAAATGAAGGACCAAAGTGAATAGAAAATGAAAAATCTGGGGACAGAACAACTCAAATATTTAAGGGAGTAGGCATGTGTCTCAGTTTTGACTGAAAAAAAATTCAAGGAAAGGGTTACAGGAGGTTTCTGGGAAGGGTACTCTTCCTTCTTATAAGAGAGCACGGAAGGCCTGTTTCTCTCCTACAGGACATGAATGAGGACACATGTAGCCCTTGTTGCTACTGGCTGCTATTTTGCAATCATTAAGCAAGCTGACACTGGACGAGAGAGAGAGACTCCCATACTGCCAGCCACTGTTGAACTTGTGGTCCCTCTATCTCTGGAATTCTAGTTATATGAGCCAATAAACTTGTATTATTTCAATCAGTTTGACTGTTACTTGTAGCCCAAAGCCTCCTAACTGATATAAATGTGAGAATAGAAAGAAAATCATATTGAAGATGATGAACATAACATGTCATCATTTCATTTTATAGCCTAATCAGAAAATAATCTAAAAAAAAATAGCAAACAGAATCACCATTATAAAGGAATGCAGATCTTCTATGTAACTGGTAAGGCTTTAAAACTATATCAAATAATTCAGATGTATTTTCTGTGAAAAAAGTATTTCTTCAGCTCTCACTGGATGGAATTAACAGTGGATTAGATCCTATAGAAGAAAATACTAATGAACTAGACGGCAAAGCAATATAAAATATCTAGAAAGAAACACAGAGTGAAAAAAGACTGAAAAAAATGAATAGAGCATTAGTAAGCTGTGGAAAAACTTCACATGGCTCAAAACATCTTTGGCTTGGAGATGCCAAAGATGATATGGGAGAGGACAGAAAAAATATTTGAAGAAATAACGCACAAAAATTTTCTAGATTTGATCAAAAACTATAAATCCACAGATCTAATAGTCAACAAAGCACAAGCACAAGAATCATGAAGAAAACTATAGCAACAAACAACATAATCAAATTGTTTAAAACCAGTGATAAAGAGAAAATCTTAAAAGTAGCCAGAGGAAAAAGACACATTATGTACAGCGAGAACATAGATAAAAAATGACAGCAGACTTCTCCTCAGAAAGAATACAAGCAAGAAGACAGTGGACCATCATCTTTAAAGTAATGAAAGAAAACCGATCAACCTAGAGATCTATACTCAATGAACAGGTCCAGCCTGATATACCTCTCCAGCTATACAGAGAGGAAAGCAAAATAAAGACTTTTTCAGTCATATGAAAGTTAAAAGAATTCACCAACCACAGTCTCACACTACTAGACATGTTAAGCAAAAGGAAAATGATACCAAATGGAAAAATGAATCTACACAAAGGAATGAAAAGGCCCAGAAATGGTAAGTATATAAGCCTTTTTTTCTTATTTTAAAAATCTCTTTAAAAAATGATTAAATGTTTAAAGCAAAAATATAAACAATATATGGTGGTGCTTATAACATGTGGAGAAGTAGACAATATCACAAAAGTCAAAGGGAAAGGGAGGAATGAAAATACACTGTTGACAGGTTCTTATATTATGCATGAAGAGGTATGATATTACTTGAAGGTGGGCTGTAAGTTAAAGATGTATGATATAAACCCTAAACCCTAAAGCAAACACTAAAAAAGTAAAGACAGAGTTACACCTAACAAGCCAACAAAGGAAATAAAACGGAATCATAAAAAATGTACTCAATTCAAAAAAAGGAGAAAAAAGAGGAAAAATGAACAAAGAACAGATGTGATAAAACTGCAAGATAGATTTAAACCTAAACATAATTGATAACCACATTAAATGTAATGTAAATGGCTTAAACACCCCAAATAAAAGGCATTTACTGCGAGATAAAAGGCAAGACTCAATGAAATGCTGCCACTCTAAATATAAAGACACAAATAGGCTAAAACTAAAAGGATGAGAAACCATCTTTCATACTAACACTGATCAAAAGAAAGTTTAAGTAGCTACATTAATACAAAACCAGGATATTTCAAAGCAAAGAAGATAATCAAGGATAAAGAGAGTCATTTAATAATGATAAAAGGGTCAATTCATCAATAATATATAACAATCCTAAACATTCATGCACCCAATTAAGTCAGCCCACCAAAATAAGAAAATAGAAAGATGCCTTTCATGATTAAAACACAGCAGCATCATTCCTGAATCAAAACTGAACATTGCCAAGTTCTTCTTTATGTAATAAGTGGCATGCAATTTTACTAATAAAAGTGCAGTATTCCCCAAAAGGATCAAAGGTAGTAAGTAACGTGTTAAACATCTTATCAAACTACTTATGATTTCAATGCAAACCTGATCAAAGTGATCTAAAGCTGACTCACCTTTCGTATTGCCTATCTCGTGGTGACGAAACACCCCAATGTCGAAAGTCCGTAATTAACATAAGTAAAAGGAGACAGGATATGAAGAAGAGTCCTAGGAATGCCACTCGCTGACGGGGAAATGGGCTCACTGTGGGCACAGTAAAGTACCACGAGGCTGGGCAGA
>NW_011889129.1:803027-812159 GCF_000151845.1 Pteropus vampyrus | reverse complement strand
CTTCTTTTCCTTTTGCCCTGAGAAGGTGGTCTCCTTGTCCTAGGCATCTCCTAAGCCTGACGCCTAGAAAGAGTTGGATAGGTTTCAGGCTTACCTCCGGCACCGTCCACGAGACCAGACCTCCACGAGAAGGCCACGATGCCTGCCCACTCCTGGGGCTCCCACTCTAGATCCGTCCGCTCTTGTTCCTGGGGCCCAGCAGACTCTACTCCGGCTCCCTGGGAGCTGGGCGTTCTCGAGGGCCAGTGATGCCTTCGAGGAACCGGCAGTCCCCAGGTGGAGGGGTGGGGGTCCCCGCTTCCCTTTCTGTCCTCTCGACTCCGCAGCCCTCCAGCACACACACTTACCTGTCGAGCGGCCTGCGGGTGTCCGCTGCACCTCTCGGATTGATCAGGAGCGACTCCCCACCGCCTCTAGCCCAGCCGGAAGGAGGCCTGTGCCGGCCGCGGTGCCACGTCCCCAAGGAAACCGCAGAGAGCCAATGACGGACAGGGGAGAGGGACCAGCCTCCGCCCAGCCGGAGCCCCAGCGAACCAGCTCTGATGGCCTCCCGTCCGTCCGTCAAGCTGTCCAATCCCCAAGAGCGTTCGGCCTCTAATACCCGCCCCAGGATTTAGAACGTGTCCAATCCAGAAGGGCATAGCACCGTGGCTCCGCCTAAAAGGGCCGGCGGTGGACGCACAGGTGAGCTGTGCTTAGTGGCTCTGGGCTATCAGGCTTCTCCTGTCCCCTTGGGGACGCGAGTTCTCCGCCCGCTGCTTTCTCCGCAGCGGCTTCCAGGACAGCTGAGGGTGGGTCTCGGGGTGTCCGCGACACAAGTGAATTCCTTGCCCATAAACTATTAGAGATTTTTGTGTCCACCAACCCTGCCCGCCATTCCAAACTGATGCCCCGGCCTCATTGTCTTGTCCCGTGAGAAAGACATAGAAATTGAGGACACAGATGTCTATACAGAAGCTTTTATATCCATTCATTTAACATTTATTGAATGTCTACTGTGTGCCAGACATTACGAGTGGCTGTGTCCCTCCCCTCCTGAATCTTAACAGTAATACATGTAAAGATAATGTTTCCTTAATATTGTTTTTCGTCTTTGCTTACACCAGCCGTTTCTCTCATTTCCAGGAGGGAGCCACTTGGAGAGGATAAAGTCCAAGTCCTTACAAACGTGGCACATACATGGCCGTCTACAGCCTGCCCGTGCAGCATCTGCTGCTGCTCCTCACCTCCCTAATGCTCCACCAAAGCACCTATGTGGTTTCTGACCTCTTAGGTTTTGCTCTTCTGCCTCCCCCACCCCTCCACCTGCCTTGAATATCCTTTCCTGAGTCTTACTCAGGCGAACTGGTAGTCATCTCTTACCACTGGGCTTAAGGGTCACCTCTCCTGAAAGCTTTACCTGACCTACACCTTCTTTACATATGCCTATTGTTCCGCTTACCACACTGAATTACAATTATATTTATGTGTTTGTCTTTCCAAAGAGAATATCCTTGAGGGAAGGGACTATCTGCTTCCACATCAATGCTAGGCACTGCCTGGCACATAAATTACAACTAATATATGATATATGTGAATGAATTACTGTGGAAATAAATGAAGACCACCCAAATGAGAAAAAGATGCTTATTCTATGCCTTCTATAACAAAGCATTCAGCCACCATCACTTCTGTCTGGCAGAGACTCAAAGGCTGTCATGGAAGTGGAAAAACTTTAAAGTGGAAAAAAAAAAGTGGGGGAAAGTTTCATATATGCTCTGATTTGAGAGTATTAACATGGGGTGCTAGGTGGAAGCTCTATTCTTTTAACTATAAGAGATTAACTATAAGAGGCGTCTTATGTAATTGTTTTGGGGAAGCATATTTGGCTTTGTTTAGTTGGTCCTGAGTTGGACAGGGTGGGACAAAAAATAGGGAAGCTTACAGTCATTGATCAGTCAAGAGTTCTGGGCTGATTGCCGCAGAGCTTGTGGGTCAGATTTCCAATTGTCATAAATGGTCTGGCATTTGTCCAGTTTATATATTCACTGTCTCATGACTACAGTTGACCTTGAACAACACAGGTTTGAACTGCACCAGTCCACTTATATGTGGGTTCTTTTTCAATAAATATGTATAGTACTGTAAATGTATTTTCTCTTCCTTATGATTTTTAAAATAACATTTTATTTTCTCTAGCTACTTTGGTGTAAGAAAACAGTATACAATACGTATAACATACAGAAAATGTGTTAATCAACTTTATGTTATCAGTAAGGCTTCAACAGAAGGCTATTAGTAATTAAGTTTTTGGAGAGTCAAGTTACATGAGAATTTTTGACTGCACTGAGTCAGAACCCATAATCCCCATGGTGTTTAAGAATCGACTGTATTGTTTTTTTCCCTCCATTATCCTCACAGCATAGATGAGCTTCCTAACTTGCCTTCTCCTTCAGTTCTCAGTTCTTAATTGTCTTCTCTCTCCTTTTTCCCTACTCTGCTTCAAGCATTATATTTTATCTGGACCCCAGAAGCTACGTTGAGTAGAATAGTTACATAAAATTAAGATTAACCACAAAATTATACAAATATCAGGCTATTTTTATTATTCCAGAACCCAGTTCAGTGCCTGGAGAAAACAAGTATTTTGGAATTTTTTTTTTTTTTAATTCTTGAAGTTGCCTGCCTACTGTGCAGTTCTAAATCTGAAACCTATGTATATTTCAAACTCCAGTATTCCTGTTTATATTTTAAACAGTATTTAACACATAGAGTTTGTGAACTATATTAGAACTTGAAGGTGCATTGAAACATCTAATTTACATTTCATAGCAACTGCTATAAAGCAGAAAAGAAACTTACATTATAATCCCAACACTTTCTTCATATACTTTCTTTGATTTGGACAATACTTCCTTGAATAAGTCCATATACCCTCAGGCATTTGTAAAGCATGATTCTTTACAAAAACCTGCAATGTTTATCTGATTAAAAGCTCACAGAGCTGAGTTATGAGGTTTCCAGTTAGAGGGCCAGCGTGAGAGTGCTAGGTGGAAGCTCTATTCTTTTAATGACCTAGCCTTAGAAGTCACATATCTTCACTCTGCCACATATTATTTGTTAAAAGCAGGTCACTAACTCCCAGCCCACATTTAAGGGGAGGACAATTGGGCTCCACTTTTTTCAAAGGAGAAGTATTAAACAATTGGTAGACATATTTTTAAATCACCACGGTCCCCAAGGTGAAGTAGTCAAGGAAATTTACCCTTAGGGTTCAGTTTTGAGTTCTGTTCTGTGTTGTAATCCTTTCAATGATCCAAAATTTCAATAAAAGTTTGATAGCACTACAGCTATGTGTTAGAGTACTTTGAGGAATGAAGGCGTAGCAGTACAAACAGATGACAACTATAGGAAGTGAATGACAAGTAGGATGATTGAAAATTTGACAAATGCAGAAAATCAGTGCCCCAGGTCATTCAGAGAAGTGAAAAGTCATGCTTCAGAGACACCAGCTGGGGAGACTGGGGAGACACCAGTAGGTCAAACTCTAAAACACTCATAGTAGTTGGGACATAGGAATGGTAAGAAAGATATTGATCCCCTTCTCTTGGTATCCATTCTAATTTTATTCAGTTGTGGGCACCTTCCCAATGCATAGCCCATGTGCATTTGAGGATTCTGACTCTACCCCTGGTTCTAAGAGTGGGGCATGCAAGCCTACAGTTTTATGCAAAATTCCATCCCTTGGCCAAAGCTACTGTTTGGGAGTGGGCATATAGCTCCATTCCTGATAAAGAGACATATTTACTAGGGAAAATAAAAAGTTTATTTGCTTTACTTTGAAAATTCCTTCCCCTTCCCCCTACTCCCTAGATTCTTAATGACACTGAGTCAAACCAAACCTGAATTCCATTCTACATCTGGACATACAATTATTTAAGCTAATATCTTTTTTTTTTTCTTTCTGGCTTTATCGAAATATAATAGCTAATATCTTTTATTGTTAAAGGTGATATGAAATAAGTACTATTCTTTCAACTTTTTGTGTTTAACAATTTTCACAATCAAAATGTAGGGGGAAAACTACACTAGATACCATTTTTAAACCACCAAGTTTGCAAAGATTAAAATGTTTGATAAATACCATGTTAAAAAAGGGGTAAAAAAAAACCCAAAAAACAAAAAACCCCACTCTATTCTGCCAGATGCTTAGGCCCCAAACTTTGGAGTCATTCTTAATTCCTCTCTTGCCCTCATACCCCACATCCAATCCATGAGCAAAGCCTGTTGGTACTACCTTAAAAATATATCCAGAATCCACCCATTTCTCACTAACCTCACTACTACCGCCCTGGTCCAAACTACTATTTCTTACTGAATTATTGCAGTAGGTCTTTCTGCTGCTACACTTGCCCCCTACAGTCTGCTTTGAACACTGCAATTAATGTTATCCTTTCAAGTGTAAACCAGATCATGTCACTCCTCCAAACTCTCTAGTAGCTTCTCTTCTCAGAGTAAAAGCCCTAGTCCTGATAACCATTTACAACACACACACACACATACACACACACACACACGTACTTCTTACCTCTCTAACCTTTCTCACTGTTATTTTCTTTACTCACTTTACTGCAGCCACGCAGGCCTCCTGTTTCTAGAACATGACTGGTCCTCTTGCTTTAAGTTTTTTGTAATTAGTATCCCCTTCTCCAGAGCTTTTGTACATCTTTTTCTCCCTTCCTAGAGCCTTGTTCCTTTACCTCCTTCAGTCTTTGTTAAAATATCAACTCAGCGAGACCCACTGCAATGTTGTGATTTATAAGATATATATTTTTAGATATGTTTGGTTTTCATTAGCAATTCTTGGCTCACAGCTCCCAAACCTCTTGGAATTTTGTAAGATGATGAGAGCAACAGTAGTGTCTCTTGTTGTGTCAATAAGGTGACTTTTGAACCCCACCCAAGGATGGGAGCTAGTAGGAACCAAGCCTGTGGTTAGAGGGTTGGAATCTTCCCCTGACTACCAGGGAGGGGAAAGGGGCTTGAGGTTCAATCAATCACCAGTGGCTAATGACTTAATCATGACTACGTAATAAAGCCTCCATAAAAACTCAGAAGGACAGTTCTTTGGTCTTTTTCCATAGAACTTCCACATTGGGAAACCAGAATGTTTCTGTGTGCCACCGTGAGGGGACTCAAGCTCTATGAGGACAGAGGTCCTTCATTTGGGACCTCGCCCAGTGTATCTTTTCATCTAGCTGTTGATTCATATCCTTTACTATTCTTCGTAATAAATCAGTGACCTAGTGAGTAAATGGGTTCTCCTGAGTTCTGTGATCTGTTCTAGCAAATTAATCAAACTCATGGAGAGGGTCTTGGGAACTTCTGATTTATAGCCAGTCGGTTAGTAGTGCAGGTGACAACCTAGACTTGAGATTGGCATCCTAACTTGGAAGGGGTTGTTGGAAGCTCCAGTTTGTAGCTTTCATAGTCAGAAGCATAGGTAACAACTTGGGATTGCAACTGGTGTCCGAAGTGCAGAGTGGTCTTGTGGTACTGAGCCCTTTCCCTCTGGAACCTGAGTCTATCTCTGGGTAGATAGTGTCAGAATTGAGTTGGTGTGGGGAAGCCTACATACACACACATTGGAATTGTGTCCAAGAACTCCTTTTTACCCACCCTAACTAACCATCTTATTTAAAATTTTAACTTTCTTTCCCACTCACACTTCTTGTATCGCCATTTTCCTTGCTATATCACCATTTTACAGACAATATATTTTACTCATTTACTGTCTGTCTTCCTGCAACTCAAATATAAACTTTATCAGAGCAGGAATTTGGCTCTAAGTATAAATAAAGGAGCTCTTTATGTTCTGATATATGATGATCTCAAAGATATACTGATAAATAAAAACTGACAGCTAACAGAAAACCTCATATCATATATAAAAATTAACTTGAAATAGATCATAGTTCTCAATATAAAGTCTAAAACTATAAAACTCATAAAAGAAAAAATAGGAAAAAATATTAGTGACTTTAGGTTTAGCAAATATTTCTTAGATTCAAAAGCAAAATCCATAAAAGAAAGACTTAATGCTTGTTCTTCATTAAAACTAAGATCTACTCTTTAAGAGACACTGCTAAGAGAATGAAGAGAAGAGACACACACTGGGAGAAAAAATATTGTCAAATCACATATCTGATAAAGAACTTGTCTGTATACTATAAAAAGAATACTCAAAACTGAATAAGAAAACAAACAACCCAATTATAAATTAGACCAAAGATTTAGACATGTCACCGAAAAAGATATACAGACAGCAAATAAGCACATGAGATGTTCAACTCATCAGTCACTAGGGGAATGAAGATTATAACTACAAAGTGTTATTACTACATACCCACGAGAATGGCTATAATGAAATAGGCAATGATTTGCCAAGAATATGGTCCCATGTGTGACCATATCATGAGGATCCTTAAACTGCTCTGGAGAAGCCTCCTGCCAAGAGCCAGCATCAACTTGACAGTCAGGTGAGTGAGCCATTGTGGAAGTGGGTTCTCAAGCCTCGGTCAGTCTTTCAGTAATGCAGCCCTGGCCAACATCTTGACTGCAACTTCATGAGATGCCCTAAGCCACAACCACTCATCTATGCCACCATCAAATTCCTCTCCCATAGGAATTGATAATGAATGTTTATTGCTGTTTTAAGCCACTATGTTTTGTAGTAATTTGTCATGGAACAGTGGATAACTAATATAGAGCTACATCAGATTAAAAGAAATAATATATACATTGGCTGGCACATAATAAAGCCTTTCATAAAAGTTAGCTGTTATCATTGTTGTCGTGCAGTGCACGTGTCCTTTTTCACCAGTGACTGCAAGTTTCTTATAAAGGAGGACTGTAGCTCATTCCTTTCTATTTTTTATTTTTCACTCTCTGCCTCTCCTCATCCTGCTCAGCCCCTTAGCACACTACTGGGCACACACATAACAGAAGCCTAATTAAGTAACTCTCAAAGGAAGGGAATTAAAACAAAAAATGAAACAATTTACCTTTGTCATTGTGAGGATAACTTTTCATTCCCCAAAATATTTAATTTTGTCTTCTGTTGCAGTCAGTGTAAATGTATGGGCTTTTATTTGCTAGTGTGTAATGAATAAGCTGTAAAGGCAAGAAAGACTAAGAGGTGAGGAGGAAAGACTTGATTGATTGATTTAAAGGAAGCAGTGAAGAAGTAAGCATTGGACAAGGCAGAAGACCAGGTAAGAAGGTCAGGGATATGCTTGTAATATAAAGTAAAAAATGGGAATAGGACCTGGGGAGCATCCAGGAAACCCACATAGACAACCTGGGCTTCAACGTTTGAGGTTCCCATCTGCTGCCGTAATTCGTTTTTCGTTAATGATGTTATTGTGATTGTTGTTTGTGTACGCTGCCTCCATAACCCTGGCTAGTTGCTTTGAGAATATATCTCAAATATATATTTGAATATATTTGAAAAATATAATTGAATATTTATAAAAAATTCAATACCACAGAGCATTAAAATTGCATCTACTTAGATAAATAACCCAAACCTCATCCCCTGCTGTTAGCTTATCTTTTTTTGTATGTCAAGGACAACAGACATCACATTCTTTGATAAAAGTCAAGGAAAATTTTGTAATTCTAGCCATGTTACTTAAGGAATTAAAAATATTTAAATCTATTCTTTATGATACAAAGTTCATACAATAATTGAGGTCACTGCGACATGGGCCTAAAATAAGGATATTATTGTTAGGAACAAAGCTTATTTTGTGAGATATCCCAAATTTGGTGCTCTTGTCATAGTCATCTTGGTTTCTTGCTTGGGAATTAGGTAACATGATGCCATTGATTTCTGTGACAGATGGATAGACAGTCATAAAGGAAAAATAGGTAATAATAATTGTAATAATAGTAATAAAAATGAACATTTGTTGAGTTCTAACAATATACCTGCTAGTGTAGTGAGAACTTAACATTCTTTTTCTGATTGAATCCTCAAACAATCCAATGAAGTACATGTTATTATTACCTTTAACAAATGAAGTAACTGAAACTCATATGAAGTCATGGAATTTCAGCTACCCTCTATTATCCTCCTTATTCTGACATTTTTTGACAGAATCATGACCAGGGCAAAGGCAGGATGAGTCAGAGATAAAGCTCTCTGTTTCTCCTTTTTATCTCACTTTAACTCATTCTATTTTGGTGGTTTATTACCTGATAAGACAAAGTTTGTTGATTGTGAACAAAGATCTATTTCAATTATTTAGGCCACGTTGAAGTGCCTTAAGAAGACATTACAGATGGGAGAAATTGGTATTGTAAAAATCTAATATATAGATTTATAATTTCGAGATTTAAAAAATAAGTTTAAATTATACATTTGAGAGACTTCAAAGAACATGTCAACATCCGAGAAGGAATAATTAGTTATAATTAAATGAAAAAGTTTCATAGAGTTCAGGACATTTTATGCTGGATTACATTTTGGTAACACTTTGTCTTAACAGGTATATAAGTAGATGCTTTTAAGAGTACAGTTTTATCTATTTTGTGGAAATAAACACCAAAAAGAAGTGAGGGTATCAGTAGATGCAGAACTTGCAAAAAGGTGTAAAAATAATTATTTGGGGGCATTACTTAAAGAGTTTACAAGTTTCTGTCGAGGTAATGAGAATATGACAGAAATTAATAAATGAGGGAGGAAATGAGTAGCAAAGAGATTTGTATCCAAATAAGAATATGGATTTACCATATCAAAAAATATTTTTTTCTAACTATATCTGTTTCAATTTGATTTGAGCATAAAATGAACTGAAACTTCCTGCTAGACAAGAACTAATGAAGCTTCAGTAACTTTTTTGGATTTCTGCCTATGATCCAGAGATGACATTATGTTTGTTGCTTAGATAAAAATTAGTAATTTTCATTGTTTCACTTTTTTTTTTGGAAATAAGATCCTTTTGGAGAAATTTTAATAATAAAAAATGATGTCATGATTACAGTAACCACCATCCCCCCCCCAAAAAAAAGATGTGCAAAAGGAAAAAGTTTATTGCCTAAAGGATGATGAGACTGAAGTTCCAAAAGAAGATACCTTTCAATGTACTT
>NW_011889129.1:799772-802977 GCF_000151845.1 Pteropus vampyrus | reverse complement strand
CCCCCCCCAAAAAAAAGATGTGCAAAAGGAAAAAGTTTATTGCCTAAAGGATGATGAGACTGAAGTTCCAAAAGAAGATACCTTTCAATGTACTTCGATTAGATCTCTTACTTTTTAAAAACAGCTTGAGATATAATTCACATACAATAAAATTCACCCAATTCAATGGTTTTTAGTATATTCACTAAGGTTGTACAACCATCATCACAATATAATTTTAAAAGATTTTCATTAACCAAAAAGAAACTTTGTATCCATTCCTCAGATCTTTCACTTCGGTCCAAAGCAGATTTTCTTCAAGTTGATGTGAGACAACCTAGGAGATGTATAGTAACTGGTCTAGAGCTGCTGCTTGGGTTTAGAGAGGCATAGACATTTAAAAGGATAATGAGATACAAGACTTATTTATCTCATCTATTGGGTGCTAGCCTTTCCTTTTTTAAATTGAGGGGGAAATCACACAACATAAAATTAACCATTTTAACGATATCGATCTGTGAAAGTAAATATGTATTTTACCTATATTACTAGAAATAATGCAAAATATGAAATCGACACACAAGTTGAGACATGAATAAATGAAGAATATAACTCAGATATTTCTTATTTCTGACTAAAGAGGGAACATTATACTTTGTAGCACATTATTACTTCCCAACCTTCTAAAAATCTTGAACATCTTAGTTCCAAGATAAATAGATGACAGAGTCCTTGCCATGAATGTGTCACCTGAATGAAATAAGGCACTACTACCTTTAATATCTAATATGCTTTTTTCGCTCTGTTCAAACAATATATTCTTTGATCATAGTCAGGATTTGGAATGGGTAATGTAGTTAAATTTAAAAACCCACTGCTCCACTGTACAATGTGTGTGTGTGTGTGTGTGTGTTGAATATCCCAAAAGGACCAAACTATCCATTCCTAAAGCCATGTTTTGCCCTAAGGGAAATATATGTAAGTCAGAGAAAGACATGAAGACTACAGTTGTACCTTGATTAAAGAGAGCCTTGTTAACACCAAGATTGTTTGGTTGTCTAGAAGTTTTTACACACCAAGGCAATGAACTACATAACAAGATGAAAGACAGGCAAAGGCACATTCTTCTTTGATGGGGTGACAGGACTGAGAAATGGGAGGCAGGGAAGGAGAACTACTTCAACTGCTTTCTCAGGAAGATGAGTTTTAGGAAAGATGCTGAAGATGAGCAACGGCATATTGATTCCCTTAAAACTGTTCCCCACATATCCCTTGAGAAGTCTTCCTGTATACATTTTTCAGTTCGAAACTGCTAAAATATATAATATCTTCTTATCCCTTCGGTTCTCACTGATTGCCCCATCTCTGAATTCCTATGGCTCTTATGGTCTATTTTTCATAACATAGGAGTCAGTTTCTCTTTAAGTGACTGTAAAGAAATCAGTCTTATTTTCATGTGTGGCTACTGAAATCAGTATCAGTCTATACTATAATCATACCTCATGCCTAGTTATCTACAATGGCAGTTCAGAGAAAGAGGGTAATATATACTGGAAGGAGTCATTTTGGATCATCAAGAATGAGAATTTTGTTAAGAATGAAGGGAGAAATTCATTCTAGGGAAGAACATGTATCAGTTAGGATATAAACTAGCTGCTGTAACAAAGATTCAGGCTAACAGCAAATGCTTAAACGAGTTCTCTCATGTACCTGAACATGAGTTGTCCAGAGGTACTACTGTTATCCAAAAGGCAGCAGGTTTTTTTTATACCTTTTGCTCTGCTACCTCCTAAGTATAGGTCTTGTCCTTATGGCCAAAACTGGTCAACATATTCTGGGTCTTTATTCTAGATGACAAGAAGGGAGAAAATTAGGAAAATATTCAAAGAGGACACAATTTTTCCTTTTAAAGGTAGAACCCTGATGTTTCCTGTCATTTACACTCACATCGTACTAGCTAAAATTTAGTCACACAGCCAATGCTAGCTGCAAGGGAAGCTAGGGAAAATATAAACTTGAGCTGGAAACCCATGAGCCCAAGATAAAACCTGGGGTTATAATTACTAAAGAAAATAAATGTGACTCTTTGAGACAACCACTGGTCTCACAGACGTAGAAAAGAAAATGACAGGAGCTAGAAGAGAGAATGTGGAAAACAACTGTCCTAGGAACATAAGAAAGTAAGTCTACAGTGTCTGAGGAGTTGCAAGTGTGGGAAGCTATTGGGGGTTTATAAAGACTATTACCAAGAAAGTTGTTTCTTTGCTTGCTATTTTTTTTTTTTTAGGAAGGTTTAAGTGTTGTTAAGATGTAGGATATAGTATGTGTAGATGTACTGAGAGGGGTATATCAGATATATATCAGATAGTCAGGGTGGGTTAGATCCTTGCTATTCAAAGTGTGGTCCAGAGTATGGCAGCATCAGCATTACCTGGGAGCTTGTCAGAAATGCGGAATCTCAGTCTCCACCCAGACCTACAGAATTATAATCTGCATTTTAGCAAATTCTTCAGGTAACTAATATCACGTTGAAGTCTGAGAAGCACTGGACTAGATTATGCTGTGATGGAATAAACCTAAAATTTTCATATCTTAAGAACAACATACTGATACTCAAAGTCCATCTGGGATGAAGTGGGTAGCAAGTAGGTGACTCTGCTTGTCATCCTCACAAGACTGATGGAGGTTTCACCGTTTGAACATCAATAGTCATGTGGGAGGGGGAATTAATGAGTGGCTTTTGTGCTTCTCTCACATTTTATTTGCCAAAGCAAATTCCGTGACCATGCCTATCTTCAAGGAAGCAGGGAGAATAATCCCATCATGTACGTGGAAGACAGGGAATCAAAATACCAGTGAAGCTAGAGGATCCTGGTGGTAGGGAGGACTTTCAAAGGGTTATTACCATATAGATGTAAAGTGATCAGATACTGAGAAAGCATAATATCAATAGGAAGGAAAAGGAGAGCACCAAGAAAGGAACATTTCAGATTATTCTGAAGGGATAGTCAAGAAAGATTCTCATGTTTAGAGTCCGGCTGATTGGACAAATATGAAAGACTTTTGTAGAAAAGGAAAAATTTGGAGGAATTGGTTGGGGTGGGAGTGGAAAGGCTGAGTTTGAAATGGACGTGCTGAGTCAGCAATTAGGGTAGATATTCACCCTCTGCCTATTTTTCCAACCTCATCTTGTATCACTTCTGCCCTCACTCACCATGCTCCAGCT
>NW_011889129.1:793939-799722 GCF_000151845.1 Pteropus vampyrus | reverse complement strand
GGGGTGACAGGACTGAGAAATGGGAGGCAGGGAAGGAGAACTACTTCAACTGCTTTCTCAGGAAGATGAGTTTTAGGAAAGATGCTGAAGATGAGCAACGGCATATTGATTCCCTTAAAACTGTTCCCCACATATTCCTTGAGAAGTCTTCCTGTATACATTTTTCAGTTCGAAACTGCTAAAATATATAATATCTTCTTATCCCTTCGGTTCTCACTGATTGCCCCATCTCTGAATTCCTATGGCTCTTATGGTCTATTTTTCATAACATAGGAGTCAGTTTCTCTTTAAGTGACTGTAAAGAAATCAGTCTTATTTTCATGTGTGGCTACTGAAATCAGTATCAGTCTATACTATAATCATACCTCATGCCTAGTTATCTACAATGGCAGTTCAGAGAAAGAGGGTAATATATACTGGAAGGAGTCATTTTGGATCATCAAGAATGAGAATTTTGTTAAGAATGAAGGGAGAAATTCATTCTAGGGAAGAACATGTATCAGTTAGGATATAAACTAGCTGCTGTAACAAAGATTCAGGCTAACAGCAAATGCTTAAACGAGTTCTCTCATGTACCTGAACATGAGTTGTCCAGAGGTACTACTGTTATCCAAAAGGCAGCAGGTTTTTTTTATACCTTTTGCTCTGCTACCTCCTAAGTATAGGTCTTGTCCTTATGGCCAAAACTGGTCAACATATTCTGGGTCTTTATTCTAGATGACAAGAAGGGAGAAAATTAGGAAAATATTCAAAGAGGACACAATTTTTCCTTTTAAAGGTAGAACCCTGATGTTTCCTGTCATTTACACTCACATCGTACTAGCTAAAATTTAGTCACACAGCCAATGCTAGCTGCAAGGGAAGCTAGGGAAAATATAAACTTGAGCTGGAAACCCATGAGCCCAAGATAAAACCTGGGGTTATAATTACTAAAGAAAATAAATGTGACTCTTTGAGACAACCACTGGTCTCACAGACGTAGAAAAGAAAATGACAGGAGCTAGAAGAGAGAATGTGGAAAACAACTGTCCTAGGAACATAAGAAAGTAAGTCTACAGTGTCTGAGGAGTTGCAAGTGTGGGAAGCTATTGGGGGTTTATAAAGACTATTACCAAGAAAGTTGTTTCTTTGCTTGCTATTTTTTTTTTTTTAGGAAGGTTTAAGTGTTGTTAAGATGTAGGATATAGTATGTGTAGATGTACTGAGAGGGGTATATCAGATATATATCAGATAGTCAGGGTGGGTTAGATCCTTGCTATTCAAAGTGTGGTCCAGAGTATGGCAGCATCAGCATTACCTGGGAGCTTGTCAGAAATGCGGAATCTCAGTCTCCACCCAGACCTACAGAATTATAATCTGCATTTTAGCAAATTCTTCAGGTAACTAATATCACGTTGAAGTCTGAGAAGCACTGGACTAGATTATGCTGTGATGGAATAAACCTAAAATTTTCATATCTTAAGAACAACATACTGATACTCAAAGTCCATCTGGGATGAAGTGGGTAGCAAGTAGGTGACTCTGCTTGTCATCCTCACAAGACTGATGGAGGTTTCACCGTTTGAACATCAATAGTCATGTGGGAGGGGGAATTAATGAGTGGCTTTTGTGCTTCTCTCACATTTTATTTGCCAAAGCAAATTCCGTGACCATGCCTATCTTCAAGGAAGCAGGGAGAATAATCCCATCATGTACGTGGAAGACAGGGAATCAAAATACCAGTGAAGCTAGAGGATCCTGGTGGTAGGGAGGACTTTCAAAGGGTTATTACCATATAGATGTAAAGTGATCAGATACTGAGAAAGCATAATATCAATAGGAAGGAAAAGGAGAGCACCAAGAAAGGAACATTTCAGATTATTCTGAAGGGATAGTCAAGAAAGATTCTCATGTTTAGAGTCCGGCTGATTGGACAAATATGAAAGACTTTTGTAGAAAAGGAAAAATTTGGAGGAATTGGTTGGGGTGGGAGTGGAAAGGCTGAGTTTGAAATGGACATGCTGAGTCAGCAATTAGGGTAGATATTCACCCTCTGCCTATTTTTCCAACCTCATCTTGTATCACTTCTGCCCTCACTCACCATGCTCCAGCTATACTGCCTTCCTTCCGTTCCTTCATACATCAATCTTGTTCTCACCTTAGGGTTGTTGTATCTGCTGTTTCTTCTGGAATGTTCTTCTCTGGGTCCATCGTGAGCTCCTACCTATCATTCAGAATGTAACACTATAATCTTCTCAGAAAGGCCTTTCCTGGTCATCCAAATGTAGCCACTCTGTCACATTTTATCACACCTCCCTGTTTCAGTTACCAACTTAGTGCCTATAGCTAACTGATATTTGTTTTGTCTATCCCCCTCCCCCATTAAAAACTAAGCTCCATGTGAGTGTGGACTCTGTCTGTCCTGTATCACCAGCTTCAAGTACATTGTCAGGCACAGGCTTGTTATTCAGTAAATATTTACTGAATGTTCACATAGAAATTTCAGTTAAAAAGCACGCAATAAGGGAAATACAGATAGGGTTCTAAAGAAAACAGATTTGGAGTTCTCTAAGGTATTAAAAGATGAACAAAGAGCATTAAACTTTTAGGAATGTTCCCCCTCAGTGAGTACAGAAGTGTAGGAGACTGAGATGTCTACAAGGTAGAACAGAGTGGTTCCTGACGCCAGGACAAAGTTCAGTGAGAGATGGGTGGATGGGGACAAGTGTTATCTCCTAGCCAAGAAAAATGGAAACAAGGAAAAGACCATCAGATTTGGGCAGGTCATTTGTGACCACTGAATAAAGGAGTAAAAATGTAGAGCTTTAGAAGAGAAAGGGTATAGCAAGCGTAAGTCGTTTGTAGTTTTACTCTACAGTATTGAGTTTCTTTTTGAGGCCTATTTAAATCCAAGAGAAATGAGCTAGAGAAGAGGGAAGACTGAACATGCTGTAGAGGAAGGGTTCTTAACTTGAGATCAAGGGACCGCTAAGGGTCCATGAGTCACCTCAGGGGCTCTGTAAACTCAGAAATTACATGCGAAATTTTGTCCGTGCATGGCAGGTGGGAGGTGGAGAGAGGATGCAAGGATTTATATTTCATTATTTTCCAAAAGGTCGAGACCCAAAGGTTAATAACCACTGCTGAAGAGGAAGAAAACAGACGAGCAAAAAAAAAAAAAAAAAAAGTAAAAAACAAAAACAAAAAACCACCAGAGGCCCGGAGAATGGTCACGCTTTAGAGAGAAAAAGGAAAAACTCTTATGTAAGGTAAAGTTATAAACAGATGGAAAAGTTCACAATTGCATCATCATCTCTGTAAAATAGGTGTATTAAAGACAGCTAGAAACAGTGAGGAGGCTTGTACAAACACGCTCCAGTGAATGGAGACTAAAGATGCCGGGCAGACTGGAGTGGGGAAAGCGCCTGTTACTCAACCGAGTGTGCGTAGGTCCTGAACAACGTCACGGCCCGGAGGTGGTGCTCATGGCTGGGAATTGCAGGCATTGTTCTTTAACCAGGGTGCGTCCCTCCGACTCTAGCCAACCCGGCTGGCAAGGAACGGTCTTTTACAAAAGGCAATGATGAACAGGCAGTAGGGTTCATCAGGGCGTCAGCTGAAGAACAAGCTGTACATGCGAGTTTCCCCACAGTGGCCGTACTTTCCCTGCAGTGTTCCGGCAGTTGCCTCCAGTCCGGCCTCTCCACCTGTCTCTGAATCATCCCATTTCGACATCTTCCTTCCCTATCTCCAGCTCGCGGCTTGGCGCAGTGCCCATGGACAGTGGGTCCCCGGAGAATTCATTCATTCAACTGCGGGGTGTACTGGGCGACGTCGGGTGCAAGCTCAGTACCATACCTGAAGAACTCCAGGACCTCAGGAGTCAGCTCGCGGGCGGCCTGGGGCGGGGGGGCGAGGGGGAAGGGGAGGGCAACACTCCAGATCCGACCGGAGTCTAACGGGCCAGCGCCCGCCTGTCGTAACAAGTTCCCGAACAGACTCGCGGGGCGCGCCAGGGGATGCCCCGCTCAGGCTGGCTCCGCCTCCCACTAGCCCGAGATCCCGCGGGAACAGATCTCTCGGCTAGGGACCTGGGTGTCTCGGGATCTGGGGCGGGCGTTTGAGCACGGGCTCTAACGGCAGCCTTCAGCGGTTTGACCTTGAGGCCTGGCACTGACCCCTCCGGGCGACCCGACCCGCAGCGCCCGTAGCTCCACAGGCGCCAGTCTGCGGCCCAAATACGGCCTCTATCCCCTCTGGCGCTTCGCTCTCTTCCTGTAGCCAATCGGATCCCGATGTGGTGCGGGCCAATGGCCGCGGTCAAAGTATCAAGGGTGGTTGAGCCTATCAAAGTTCAGCCTTAACTTTTACATGTCGGCCAATCAGTGGCCAATAAACAAGAAGCTTCCAAGATCAAAGGGGAAGGGGTGGGTTCTCAGCGGCAGCAATGCCGCGGGACGGAGGAATGACAGGCAACTTCACTAATACCGCAGACATATTTTTTTCTACGTATATAAGGGGGCGGGGCTAATTTGGTGGCGGCACCAATGGCTGGTTGGGGGGCGTGTCCCCGGGGCCAAGCGGGAGCCGGAGGCCCGGGGCTCTCTGGGCCGCGCCTGAGGCAGACGCAACGGGGCCGGGGGGCGGCGGCGGCGGCGGCGGCGAGGGTGGGCGCCGCAGCTGGCCCGGGTGGATGGAGCTAGAGGGGAGGGGTGCTGGCGGTGTGGCGGGGGGGCCGGCATCTGGGCCGGGGCGGAGCCCCGGGGAGTCGGCGCTGCTGGACGGGTGGCTGCAGCGGGGCGTGGGCCGGGGGGCCGGCGGCGGGGAGGCCGGGGCCTGCAGGCCCCCGGTACGGCAGGATCCGGACTCCGGACCGGACTATGAGGCGCTACCGGCCGGAGCCACTGTCACCACGCACATGGTGGCGGGCGCCGTGGCAGGGATTCTGGAGCACTGCGTGATGTACCCCATCGACTGCGTCAAGGTGAGACTTGGACCGGCTCCGAACCCGACCTGGGGCTGGCCCGACCCCTGGGTCCTGTCCGGAGCCAGGATCCCGGCCGAGAGCCGGAGCCGACATGAGTTGCTTCTTGGCTCCTGCCATCACCACACAATTCGACTGATACTCCATGCAAGCAAGGTCCGGGCTGGGAGTTGATCCCAGTCAGGAACCAGGACCCGTTTCTAACCGTCAGTGAGATCTGAATCAGGACTCTGGAACGAAAATCTGTCAGCCCAAGCCCTGGATCTCAGCTGGGACTAAACAGGAATAGGGTGGGATGGGATGAGAACGGGTAAGTGTTACTAACTTGATTAAGGTGAAGCCAACTGCCTTGAATCAGATCCTAATGCCTTGAGATGTTCTCTAGGCGAGTGCTTTTACAAGCTCCTTGCTGTGTCTCCCCTAAAAAGTGTCGCGGCAGGAACCAGAATCTGGAATCTCTCAACTAGATAAAAAAAAATTTACTTAATCTAACCCATGACTGATTGGAAATCATTGTGCAGTCAGAATTCAGAGTACCAGACTGGAAATAATGTGAGAAAGACCGTGTTCAGGAAAAGGTTTCGGTTTCTCTGTGCAGCAAACATATGACACCCCACCTATTTCCTGAACATGAAAATTGAGCTGGGATTAGGATTGTGCATGTGCAGAGAGAACATCAGCTCCTAACGGAGAAATGGAACTGATAGTGTTATTTCTTTAGCCATCTGAAGTTGACAAAAAGGGAAAACTTGACTAGAAGGGAAGCATTACGACATAGGAAAGTGGATGTAAGTGTGAAGAAAACGAAATGAGCTCAAAA
>NW_011889129.1:773646-793889 GCF_000151845.1 Pteropus vampyrus | reverse complement strand
GGTGTCTCGGGATCTGGGGCGGGCGTTTGAGCACGGGCTCTAACGGCAGCCTTCAGCGGTTTGACCTTGAGGCCTGGCACTGACCCCTCCGGGCGACCCGACCCGCAGCGCCCGTAGCTCCACAGGCGCCAGTCTGCGGCCCAAATACGGCCTCTATCCCCTCTGGCGCTTCGCTCTCTTCCTGTAGCCAATCGGATCCCGATGTGGTGCGGGCCAATGGCCGCGGTCAAAGTATCAAGGGTGGTTGAGCCTATCAAAGTTCAGCCTTAACTTTTACATGTCGGCCAATCAGTGGCCAATAAACAAGAAGCTTCCAAGATCAAAGGGGAAGGGGTGGGTTCTCAGCGGCAGCAATGCCGCGGGACGGAGGAATGACAGGCAACTTCACTAATACCGCAGACATATTTTTTTCTACGTATATAAGGGGGCGGGGCTAATTTGGTGGCGGCACCAATGGCTGGTTGGGGGGCGTGTCCCCGGGGCCAAGCGGGAGCCGGAGGCCCGGGGCTCTCTGGGCCGCGCCTGAGGCAGACGCAACGGGGCCGGGGGGCGGCGGCGGCGGCGGCGGCGAGGGTGGGCGCCGCAGCTGGCCCGGGTGGATGGAGCTAGAGGGGAGGGGTGCTGGCGGTGTGGCGGGGGGGCCGGCATCTGGGCCGGGGCGGAGCCCCGGGGAGTCGGCGCTGCTGGACGGGTGGCTGCAGCGGGGCGTGGGCCGGGGGGCCGGCGGCGGGGAGGCCGGGGCCTGCAGGCCCCCGGTACGGCAGGATCCGGACTCCGGACCGGACTATGAGGCGCTACCGGCCGGAGCCACTGTCACCACGCACATGGTGGCGGGCGCCGTGGCAGGGATTCTGGAGCACTGCGTGATGTACCCCATCGACTGCGTCAAGGTGAGACTTGGACCGGCTCCGAACCCGACCTGGGGCTGGCCCGACCCCTGGGTCCTGTCCGGAGCCAGGATCCCGGCCGAGAGCCGGAGCCGACATGAGTTGCTTCTTGGCTCCTGCCATCACCACACAATTCGACTGATACTCCATGCAAGCAAGGTCCGGGCTGGGAGTTGATCCCAGTCAGGAACCAGGACCCGTTTCTAACCGTCAGTGAGATCTGAATCAGGACTCTGGAACGAAAATCTGTCAGCCCAAGCCCTGGATCTCAGCTGGGACTAAACAGGAATAGGGTGGGATGGGATGAGAACGGGTAAGTGTTACTAACTTGATTAAGGTGAAGCCAACTGCCTTGAATCAGATCCTAATGCCTTGAGATGTTCTCTAGGCGAGTGCTTTTACAAGCTCCTTGCTGTGTCTCCCCTAAAAAGTGTCGCGGCAGGAACCAGAATCTGGAATCTCTCAACTAGATAAAAAAAATTTACTTAATCTAACCCATGACTGATTGGAAATCATTGTGCAGTCAGAATTCAGAGTACCAGACTGGAAATAATGTGAGAAAGACCGTGTTCAGGAAAAGGTTTCGGTTTCTCTGTGCAGCAAACATATGACACCCCACCTATTTCCTGAACATGAAAATTGAGCTGGGATTAGGATTGTGCATGTGCAGAGAGAACATCAGCTCCTAACGGAGAAATGGAACTGATAGTGTTATTTCTTTAGCCATCTGAAGTTGACAAAAAGGGAAAACTTGACTAGAAGGGAAGCATTACGACATAGGAAAGTGGATGTAAGTGTGAAGAAAACGAAATGAGCTCAAAAGGAGGGTGTGATTTGATGAAAGTAAATCTAGTTATTGCATCCCAGCCAAGGAGGTTGATTATTGATTAGAAGGTGTACAACTCAGGTGCTTCTTAAGAAAGCTGAGTGAAGAGGGGAACCGATTATTCTTACAGTTCTTTTTCTTGTGCATGAGCTAAGGTACCAACCACTAAAAATGAGGACTAAATTGAGAAGTTATCTCGAGAGGTTTTGTTGAAATAAATGTAATAACAGACTGGTGCCTCCTTTACATGTTTAAGGGTATAATCAGACAACATCCTGTCAGTTCATTGATGTATGTTTTGTCTGCAAATTAGGAAAAATGTTATATATTCAGAAAGAAGAGAGTATCAACTTAGGAAATGCAGACTGTCTCTTCTGTTTCTTCCTGGTTCCAGTACCGTTTCATATTTCATTTGTAATGTGGATGAGGAAATGGAGAAAGTGCTCGTTAAGCTTTGTGAATGACATTGAGTTGGTAGGAGTATTCTGGCACATTGCAAGATAACTCCTAACAAGAACTATACCCACTGAAAGAGTGGTAAATGTACTTAGCTAAAGTGAACATTAGAATTTTAAAAGCTCTTGTCAATGGGGAGGAATAGAAATAAACAGTAAAATCCATCAGAGAAGAAAATGGTTAGTGCTCTAACAATATTGAAATGTAAAATGGATAACTACAAATGAAAAAGATTCAGACATTTATGTAATGGAGTCTAGGTTGAATGACTGAATTGTTAATGTTATATATCCAAAAGTTAATATGATCTAACTGCAAAATAACATCACTATACTTAGACTGTGAGTAAAGAGCAGGGTCTAGAGTACTCTGTTTCAGGAAAGGTATCAAATGAAAACTAGATCAAAGAGCACAGTGAATATTATTTAATGACTTGAAAAATACAATGTAATGTTGACCGACTTAGAAATTACTATAACTTACCAATTTAAGTGTTGTTCCAATACCGTGGGAAGCTACCTCCTTACCCCATGTATTTATATAATGCTACTGTTGCTGTTAACATTTTACAGATTCTTTTCTGTTAGAAATGCCTCTAGAATATTTGGGTGCATATACTTAATGGGAGCAAATCTTTGTCCTATGACAAGATGGAATTGACTTTTTAGTAACTGAAACCATTCAGGATCAAATATGGTGGATAAAATGGCAGATCAAAATGGGTAGTACTGGTTAGAGTCAAAGATAAGGTGAGACCAGAAAGCAAGGAGACTGATTGACTCCTGAGGCTGATAAACTCACTGAGGGAACATTTCTGAAGAAGAGTTCCAAAAATGTTTTGCATAATCACAGCATTGCTGGAAGTCACTTCTAGCCTTCCAGGGTAACTACAGTATTTTAAAGAACGGTTCTTACTCATTTACATAAGCTTTGGATTTTTTTCTTAAAAATGAGTCATACAACATTTTAGTCATGCCTCAACGCCCTACATTAAAGAAATAATTTTTTGATCTGGAGGAAAAAATGTTCAGGAGTCTTCAAAAACAAAAGCTTATTTTAGAAGAATCATTTGCCATTAATGCTGGGATGTAAATCACTAGAGGGAAACACTAGGTGAGACCTGTAGGATTTAGTGTCAGTAGGTATGTTAAACACTTATGCAGACATGAAAGTAAAATTCATATATCTTCAGAAAAGGCTTCCCAGTTCACTTGTGCTGGGGCAGCTCTTCTTCCTCTTTACCATAAATGAGTGGTAGAGAGGAAGAGCAGCCCAACTGTACCCTAAGATTAGAGGCAGGTACCCATGTTGGAGCCTCAAGAGCAGCCACAGTGTTTGCAAATGAAAGCTGACATTGCCTCTTGGCATGTAAACCTGTGTCCCCCCAGCCACTTATCAGAGTCAAGGTGACTTAAAATGCCCTTGGGAGGGACCATGAGAAGTCAGCATAGCCTTGCTAGGCTATAGTTATTCAGCCAACTATTTCCATGATCATATAGGGAGGTTTAGGAACCCAAATAAATGTCAGTTTTCTTTTTCTAGGCCTTTATCTATAAAGGTATAGGCTCTAATACTTTTTATCTATAAAGGGGTAAAGCACCAGGCTTTATCTATAGGGATAGGCTCTGCAACTTGGCGCAGTCGGGACTCTTCTCAAAGTCATCTGGCAGAGTACCCACCTGTCAGCAAGGTGCTGCTTTTTTTTAGCTCTGTAGTGGTAAAGCAAATAGTCTACTCTCATAATAGGGGGAAAGAGCAAAGAGAAATTCTCTTTTCCAAATTCCAGATGTAAATGGATATCTATACACATTCACTGATGAACGGTTAGGGACTGGCAGCATTGGCTTATTTGATTTTCTTGTGTCTAATAATAATAATAATAAATATTCAATAAATGACAGTATCTGACATGCCTTATTTTCATTTAGTCCTTGAGACCACTTCATGAAGTAGACACCATTTTCATTATTTTGCAGATGAAAAAAAGGAGGCAAGTTAAATAACTTGTCCTAGGTCATATAGTTTAAGTGGTAGAGTCATGATTTGAACCCAGTCTGACTCCCAAGCCTTCCGTACAGCTTTTCAAAATCAGATTTCCAGAACTAAGCAAGGCACAGAATTTGAAAATAGTGTTTGTTCCTAAACATGACCTTCAGATTAATAGCTGGACATGTAAATCATAATCACAGAGAAACTTTAAAATGAAAACAATACAAATTAAATCTGATTTATTAAGGAGCAGTTAGTTGCCCATGCACATTTGTGAAATGACTTATCCAGAGACAACAATGCCATGATCTGTAAGATGAACTAATACTTTTGAGAATCATATTTAAATACAATCATAGCTTTATATTTCTAGCATCTCATAAATTACCAATGGTTTTTACATGCCTCAACTCTTTGAATCCACACAACGGACCTATGTGCCAGCCATTCTTAGTCTTATTCTATAGACGATAATATTGAAACTCAGAGAGGTTAAGTGACATACCCAAGACCACACATTTAGCAAAGCGGGGGCTTAAACTCAGGCTTTCTAACTCAAATGTAGCTTGTCTTTTACCAAACCACTTATCTCCCTACTAGTAGCTTTTCTTCAAAGTCAGGCAGTGGTTTTTGTTATATTAAAGGCTATTAATATATTCTTACTTAGAGATTTTGTCTTTCTCCAAAAGATAGATTTATTGGTCCACAAATTAGGGGAGCCACATTTGTATATTTGGCATTGCTTATGCCTGGGTCCTTACCATAAAGGAAATTTTCATTGAGTTAAAATTGTGAGTCACATTTAGATGTGTGTAAAATGTTCAGAGTAACTTACCCACAGTCTAGGTTTCTCTTGGAGGTGAAGGGTTCCAAGCCTCTGAGGCCAGATCTTTCAAGACTGGTTGCCTAACCATGCCCTTGACTCCAGCAAAGCAGTGCAATTTCTGAGTATTCTCCTTATACAAGATCAGTTCCAAACAAACCTATAGAAACATAATTGTTAAGCTACCAGGCCCAGTTTATCTGTTAGTAGCCATAGCCTGCAAAGACCTGTAGCCTTTCTGAATAATTCATCTGATGAATTTTATACCCCTTGCATGATGTGAAAGATTAGTAAGTACACCCTCGACTGGACATTTATGAATTTGTGTTTTGAGAAGTGGAAGAGTGTGTCAAATTGTGATAAGTGATACTGTGTATTTCTAATCGAACTTCCAGTAATTAATCTTTTAAGCTCCTAGTTCTTTCTTGGTAGCAGGCAGGAGAAAATAGTATAGAGGAATGTTGATTGCTTGTGGCTAATTAGGACCTGTCAATCTGGTTAGTTTCTGGTAATCCGGTTAGTTATTTTTTTCTCCCATGCTCTTGAGAAAAGGCATTACTCTTGGGTTCCAAATGGCCAACAGAAAAGTTCAAGCTTTTAAATACAGATTGAATCAGCAATGAAGTAAGAATTTAAATTGTACTTGGGCATCAGTTACCTCTGTTGGCTCACTAATGGCTGATTCTCTGAATTGGTGCAGGCACAGCTAAGATTCATTCATTTTTTCATTTATTCATTCGGCAAACACATCTTGAGTGCTTACTGTGTTCCAGGCACTGGATATTGATTTTATTATTAACCGTTAGTCCCTGTGCTACCTTAACCTTGAAACAGAGCAACAGACAGATCTTCATTGGGAGACACACCATTCAGAGAAGGTCTATGATTTGGAGAAGTGTTTCAAATAAGATTAATTTCCCAAATTTCAATAAAACTTTGTCTAGTAATATCATACAAAGTGTCTACCAGGAGCATTTGCAATCTTGCTCTCTGGCATATTTGTCAGTTTGGCTCAAACAAATTGTTATAAAGATTCTCTACAGGTTTGGACATTTCTCATGTTGACAGACTCATATAAATGGAATCATACAGTATATACTCTTATGTCTTCTGACTTATTTCATTTAACATTGTGCCTGTGAGATTCATCTGTGATAATATGTGTAACAGAAGTAAAAAGAAAAAGTGTATACCATAAACTTTCATTCCATTCATTGAATCCTCTAGAGATTCCAAGGATTATAGTTCATGGAGACTGATTTTATTAACCAATGCCAATTTAGGGATTCAGTCTATTTAGATTAGCAATCTGGAAGCCCCTTTAGTTTTAGAGACTGGGTTGGTTTTTACCTTCATAGAAAGAAAGTAAACTTTCTTTTCCTGGAAAATTAGAGCAGCATCTATTAGGAATGCTATGTCTGCCAAGATTTTATCTTACAGACCCAGCTGCCAGTGCCAAAGAGTCTGAAAAAGTCAGATTATCATCAAAGTTATATCAAAGGATGAGCCATCATCTCATTAGTCAATGTAGTGTTTGGTCAGGAAGCAGGCCCAGGATCAGTCTTCAGAAACGCATAAAGTATGTCGTAGATAGTAAACACTTGACTTTAGAATCTCTTTGTAAAGAATCTTAGCCTGAGTTATTAAAGGCACAAAAGCAACTTCTGAAATGGGGACTTGATATTTGTTGCTGGAGCTATGGATCATTTTGGAGTTCAGAGACACCAGGGGACGATATTCTTGGGAAAAAAAAGGTATTCCATTTTTAGAGTCATAAAATGACTAGGGGGAAAAAAAGTCCAAGGCTTGGAAAGATTGGATATAGATTTGGAAGGAAATAAAACTGGATGCCAGGTATCCCTCCTGCATGCTGGCATGATTCCACAGAGAAAGTCTGCTCAGTGCCCAAGGCCTGAGTGTTGAGGTTGAACAACACTTCGGCATCACTGACATTACTCTTCGTTCTATAATTTCAGACCCGGATGCAGAGCCTACAACCTGACCCAGCGGCCCGCTATCGCAATGTGTTGGAGGCCCTCTGGAGGATTATGAGAACGGAGGGCCTGTGGAGGCCCATGCGGGGGCTGAACGTCACAGCAACAGGCGCGGGGCCTGCCCACGCCCTCTATTTTGCCTGCTACGAAAAGTTAAAAAAGACATTGAGTGATATAATCCACCCTGGGGGCAATAGCCATATTGCCAATGGTATTGAGCCTTCCTGTGCTGGTTCCCCCACCTAACCCATCTCTTTGGGCTTTGCTGCTGTCAATGCTTTCCAGTCTCAGCGTGGTTTGGAGCTGAAGCTTTGGGCTGGGGTAGGCCAGATTATAGGGGAGGGACTTCCAAACCTGATGTTCTCAGACAACTGGCCGCTTCAACCCCACCCCTCCTTTGAGGCACCTCAACAAAGGGTTACAGTATCCTCCCTTACCTACCAGCTTGACTCTCTCATCTTCTCCCTGGCATCAACTTCTAATGCCTTGGTAATGTTGAGACACACACTGAACTACCCCCATTGTATATTTATTGATAGTCGGGTGATGTCCTGTCCCTCAGGGCAGGATCACCCCCAGGTGCCCAAGGAAGACACTAATGGAGCCCCAGCTCTTCATCTCACCTTTTCAGGATCCTAACTGACCAGAGGCAGTTTGGGTCATTGAGAACATGATAAGATCTCAAGTGAATGGGAGCAGGACCAAGGGACTTATGTATGGAGAAACCACAGTGTTGGAAGTTGTGTGGAAGTAAGGGAAGGGATAGCAATCTGAAGATTGAGGATTGTCTGAAAACCAAATTGAGTGTGGAGAGGAGAAGGTGAGGAAAGGTCTACATAGACAGAAGTTCGGGTTTAGAGATGGGTTGGGCAGCATAGGGCAGCAGGATAGAAGGTGATATTCTGTAGTGAAGATCCGACCCGTCCTTCATGTTCTCCCTCCATTGGAGTCAGTTGATATGCTGACATCTCTTGGCAGCAGTGTTTCTGCTTCCTGTTTGGGGCATGATCTGCATTTGTTCTCAGAACCACCTTTATTGGTAAAATCTGGGCTTTTTTTTTTTTTTTTTTTGACTTCCCAACCTTAATATCCTAGATGTGGAATGTACATTGGTGACCTTACGAAGTTGGTAGGAACAAATATCTTCATTTCTGGGGACAGGAGCGTAGGAACAGTGGGTGCCCATTTTTTGAACTGGCTCTTAACATCGTTCCCTCTCGGCGCTGAGGTTTAGCACAGCCACTCCCCTTCATTCTGGGGCCTCAGTGAATCAGTCGTCCTCTCCAGGCCTTACATGTGGCAGTTGTTTTCTCCTTTGCAGGTGCGGCCGGGTGTGTGGCGACATTACTTCATGATGCAGCCATGAATCCAGCTGAAGGTAACGATTCCTCACCCTCTCTCTCAGTGGGCAGCTGCATCTGCGTCTCTGGGCTTTTCCTTTATTTCTGGTTTGCAGAAGAAAGCTGAGGAGCACCCCATCAGTTTTGGTAGGAAATCCTGCCATGTTACCTTGTCTTGCCACCAGGGGGGCGCTCCTCCCATGTTGTTAGTACTTAGCAGGAGTCCCTTGGACAGGAAGCATATTCATTGAGATTTAAGTAATCTTTGGGGCTTCCCTAGAAAAAGATAAGGCTCTACTTGGCCTGTTTCTCGGCCTTCTTAGAAGTCCCCTTTGTAGTGGATTTGATCTTATCTGAAATATTAGCAGATTATTTCACTTCGAAGAGGTGGAAATGGATTTTGACAGTTGAAAATACTGCCATGTAGGAATGAAGATAGTTGAGAGGAATGAAAGAGTAAATTGGAGAGTTCATTCTCTGCACTATGGCTTGGATCTTTGCATTTTGGTTGGAGAACGAGGTACCCATGCAAATATGAAGGGGTAGCATAGTTGCATGTTCCTTAAGTTCCATTTTTTTTGCCTGTCTGGGCAAGGCCATGGTTTGGAAAGGGCTAAAGCTAAGGATGAGATCCACAGAGCTCACAACATGTTATCTGCTTCTCGAGGGATTAGGAGATATTTGGAAACTAAAACCACTCTTCTTTGCTAAGAATTTTGTTTTTGGTGGTACTTCTTCCTCTCCTGTGGGAGGGAGTGAACGTCCTCATGTCCTAAGAGTTAGGTGTTCGTAGTACCTGGGGATTAGGATCATTAGGGCTATATGTTTATTATCATCTTCACTGCCACTGAGTCACTTCTTGTTTTATGAATTGTAATTGTAGCTAGGTGCTTATTTCAAGGAAGCCTCTGGAGTCTCTGAACCATAGATAGATCTTACATGTTATTTGACTGGTTTTAAAGAAATCCTGCCAGAAGTGGGTCTGTTATTTTTTTGTCTCTTACCAACCCTCTCTGATCCCCTCCTCTCAAAAAAGGGAAACCTTAACTTTTCAGGCCAACTGACTGCTTGCTCATTTTTTTTTCTCTCCATCATATTGGCTGATCCGCTGACTTGGAACTGAATCTGGCACTTGCTCAACTGTTGGTTACCTTCGCCATTTCTTCCTTCTCGTTGATGACACCACCAGTGGTCAAGCAGAGGATGCAGATGTACAACTCACCATACCACCGGGTGACAGACTGTGTACGGGCAGTGTGGCAAAATGAAGGGGCCGGGGCCTTTTACCGCAGCTACACCACCCAGTTAGCCATGAACGTTCCTTTCCAAGCCATTCACTTCATGACCTACGAATTCCTGCAGGAGCACTTTAACCCCCAGAGACGGTACAACCCCAGCTCCCACGTCCTCTCCGGAGCCTGTGCAGGAGCTGTAGCTGCCGCTGCCACAACCCCACTGGACGTTTGCAAAACACTGCTCAACACCCAGGAGTCCCTGGCTTTGAACTCAAACTTCACAGGACATATTACAGGCATGGCTAGTGCCTTCAGGACGGTATATCAAGTAGGTGGAGTGACCGCCTACTTCCGAGGGGTGCAGGCGAGAGTCATTTACCAGATCCCCTCCACAGCCATCGCATGGTCTGTGTATGAGTTCTTCAAATACCTAATTACTAAACGGCAAGAAGAGTGGAGGGCAGGCAAGTGAAGCAGCACTGAGTGGAGCCAGGGGTTGAGACAACACTGCTGCGCCCCGCCGACTCCAGCCACATTCTCTGTCTCCTGGCATGCTCCAGCCTCGAGTGGAGTTGGAAGGAAGGTCGGGGGCTCTCCCCAGGCTATTGGTGTTCTGGCTAACACCAGTTCCTGCCAACTTCCGTTGCCACCACCTTTCCTTCCAGGCCCTAAATAGGTGCAGCAAAGCACACCATAGCACCTTTGACAACCTCTCTCCCTCCTGGGCCTGATGACCTGCTCTAGACTGTTATAGAGGGATAAGCAGCTCCTTCCCCTGGTTCCTAATAAAAAGCCTTTAAATTAAATCGTTTCATTGGGTTTGTCTTGCCAAAGGGGAAGTGAAATGCTGTCAACTATTCTTGACTTTAAGCATAAGCGGAGGGGCCCTAGGGAAGGTCTATTGTGATCCATAGTTTTTGTTTCTGCTGATTATCATGGTGATTTAAGACCCTGGGGCCTTACTCCCCTTGTTTTATTAATAGGCTACAAGGAATCACCCTGATGGCAGGAACAATAGGCCTTTGACAGATCCTCCCTAAACAGGTGATCTTGATCCCACTATTGCCTTTTCCCTAGGGCAGTGGTGTGGCACAGAAGAAGTAGAGGATCTCTGTGTTCTAATTCTCAGCTCTGCCTACAGAGTTCCAAGTGGCACTTCATTTTGTAATGTACTTACAAAACAAATTATTTAGTGCTGCAAGTCCTGAAGATTATGTGGTACATAAGAACACCTTTCATTTGGTTTTAAGACTTTTGCAAGTACTTTAGCATATGTGATCTCACCTGTTCTCACAAAAGCTGTAAAGTAGGCAGTGCAGGTATCTCTGTTTTGCAGATAAGGAAAGCTCATAGAGGCTGTGGCTTGTTCAAGGTCTCACAGGAAGTGCATAACTGGGACCCTAACCCAGAAATTTTGTCCCCAGAAATGAAGCTAACTGTGCCTTCTTACAGATGGGAAATGAGTGGAGGGTTTGCACTCCAACCTGCCACCTGAGAAGCTTCCTACCTGACAACCACTCAGCTCTGCTGAGAAACTTTCAGGAATGGGGCTTTCACTGTGCTTTTGAGTTAGTCTGTTCTCTTGTTTGGTTATCTCTAGTTATTAACAACTTCAGTACAAAGAGAAAGCTAAACCCATGAAGCTTTGATCTGTCATCCTTCTTATGTCATCTGTCATTCATTCATTCAGTAACTACTGAGTGTCTGTCAGGCACTGGTGTTGGGGATACATGATAAAACCATCCGATCCCTCAAGGAGCTTATTGTCTGGAGAAGAAGATAGAGGTAAACAGGCAATTACAAGATAAAATGACAAGAAATAAGATAGGGTAAACCTAGAATACTGGTTTGGAGGATGTAGGATTATCAGCCTGGCCTTGGGTGACTGGGGATAGGCTTTTGGAGGAAGTGACATCTGGGTAACACCTGGAAGGCAAATAAGCTAACTAGGTGAAGAAGGGTGTGGAAATGTTCTAGGCTAAGCCTTGAATAAGAAGTGTTTGGGGTTAGGTGTGCAAGTGGTTTGGTAGGACTGACACCTTCTGGGCAAGGCATGCGGCTAAGAACCAAGCAGGGGCAGAGTCTTAAAAGCAATACTTAGTTTAGAGTTTATCCTGAAGGCAGTGCAGAGGCATTTCAGGATTTTAAGCAAAGGTACGGTGTGATCGAATTTACAATTTAAACAGATTACTGAGGCTCTCTGAAAAAAAACTTAGAGGAGTTAGACCAGACGGGCAGGCCGATTGGTCATGAGGTTGTCACAGTCATCCAGGCAAGGCTGCAGGGTGGTCTAGACCAGGACTGTGGCAAGGGAGATGGAGAAAAGTGCTAGATTGGAGTGGCGTTAGGGTTGTAGAAGCAATAGGATTCGGTTACAGAACAAATCTTGACCTCCTTCCACCTGAGAGCCCTCCAAATATCTATGGAGACTCATATCTGAATGCACTTGAAAAAAATCTGTCAATAAAATGGCAGGGTCTCCTGTTTTAAGCCATATTTAAGTAAGCTCTGCTGCCCCTCTGATATAGCAAAGGAAAAGAGAGATGTTAGTAGTACTAAGCAGTAGTCACTGGAGTTTGACTCACCTATGGAGTAAAAAGAGCTTGCTGAGATCATTTCAGGGGTCAGTTCAGAGGGTTTGCTAGTAAAAATGGAAGAGAATAGCTGCCTTCCTAAGCACAAGAGCAAAGGGAATTCTCTCCACACCCTGTTCCTGCAGTCACCTTTACAGAGCCACTGCCTGGCAGAGTATCCAGACTACAGTAAGCATTGTGGCAATCAAGTCCATTTTTCAAGAATAGGATGCGAGGTAATTTCTGAAAGACTTGTAGTCACTAAAGACCCCTTCTGTTCACAAGTAATGAGAAAAGAATGCCAAGGTGACTTTCTCATCTCCAATTGTGTTCTAGCTGCAGGAGGACAGTTAGTTTGGAATTTGGACAGGACATAAGATTTTACAGATCTCTGGATCCAATCACTGAAAGAGATAGAGGCAGAACAGTATGAAAAGTTTGAGCAGTTCCGGACGCCATTGACTGGTTGCCTGGGTCAGGAAGCAAGCCTCACGTCCACCGGGCTCTCCATCCCCATGAGAGCTGTGGGCATTTGGGACATTCCCAAGGCCTCTCTGGAAAGCTAGTAGGTTGTATGGCACCTAGAGGATCCAGGACCAAGCCACCATCAAGTGCTCAGTTCCTGCACAGTGCTATACGACGGGGAAAGCAAGAAAGTAAGTAACAATTTAGCCAGAATAAACTTAATGGAAGGGACAAGACCAACGTGAAGGAAACAGCAATCTGGTAATAACACAAGACCATCTATAGCCGTGTGCTGGATTATACAGAAGAATGAGGTTGAGAGAAAAGATGAGATAAGTGGAGGTCAGAGTTAACAGGGAAGAGGTGGCTTTGCTGAATAAAATAAAATAATTTTGTAAAAGCCAATAAAAATTGAGCATCGCTAATTTTATAAGATTTAGAAAACAGAAAATACTTCTAATCCCATTACCCAGAGAATGACATTTTGATGTACACATCATCTAGTATTTTTATGCATATTTTTGTTAATTTTCCCAAATCATCCTAAATCTGATCACACTGTAACCAGCCTCTTTCACACAGTAGTATACCATGCCATCTTCCCACATGATTAAATTTTCTTCCATCATCTTAGTGTAAATAACCACACATTTCATTGTACAAACGTACAAAAGTTTATTTAGTCCGTCCTTATTGCACCTTTATAATAATTTATTATCGAGAGCATTTTTGGTGGGTAGGTAGAGTCTGAATGACTAAAAGGAGAATAGGGTAAATGTGGAGAGATTCAGAGTGAGGAGACAGTTTAGCGCCACCTCCCGGCAGGCGTTCAAGAGGCCCTGACTGGAGACCAGGCTGCAGCTTAGGGAATGGAGGTGATGAGACGGGCCAGCTGGAATGTCAGAGGTAGGAGGATTCTTAGAATTCATCTTGCTTCACATCCCTCCCAGAGACCCACCTCACTCTAAAGCATCCCAGACTCGGGTTCCCCACCCTGGCTCCTGTGTCTGGGAGCGCGTGCTGCTCAAGGCCATGCGTGTCATTGCTGCAAACCTCCGTTTGTGAGAAAGTTCATCCTTCGTGGTCTTCTGCTTCCATTTTAGGATCACATCACTCCCCTGCTTCTGCTGCCAAATTCCTCACGATGACTAATAGGGCTTTACATAATTTGGCCTCTGCCTATCTCTCCAACCCAAACTTACCACATGAACACGAGGCATCCAAAACAAACACGTATTTTCTTGAAAACAAAAAAATAGTCCTTCTGTTGTCTTTATTCATCAGTTTAGTAGGACTGATAAACAGTAGTCTGTCTAAACTATCAGAAACGTGCGACGATTGATGTTCAGGCTGGATGTGCAGTATTTTGTTACTTCCTGCCACCTCGGACTGGTGAGTAGAGATCAAGTTCTGTGGGTGTCGCACATAGTATTCCGTGCATTGTCAGAGCTCCATAAATGTAACCTCTACACCACCACCACCCCTGCCACCCACAGTCACACACTAAAAAAGAAAGGAGAACAATTCTTTCTATTGAGGCACTTAGGTCTCCCTATAATTTCTACCTATAATCTCTCTCTGCCAGCTGGATAGAGCAGCATGTAATCAGATTATCTTTCTTCTCTCTCTGATAGCTCTTCAATAATATTAAGACAGCTGTCATGTCACCTGAGCAGGGTCAGATTATGGACAGACTGAAAACTAGGCAGAGGAATTTGGATTTAGCGGCTAATGAGGCACTCCTGTGGTCCTTAAGCAGAGAGGGCCATGGCTGGAGTAATGTCTGAGGACAATTCAACCAGCATCCCAGGCATAGGACAACCTGCAGGGGTGAGCAAGTTAGAGATGGGGACACCAGCTGAGGGGGTGCTGTTGTCACCACCTAGAAAAAGAAGAATCTGAGAAAGATTGTTAGGAGATGATAGAAGGGACTGGATGCTGGTTTAGACGTTTATGTGGGAACCTCCCCGGAAGTTGTCTTGTACTCATCTGGCTGTGTTTCATCTCCTTAGTTAAACCGGGCCCCAGAATCCTGCCATTTTGGTATCACACCCTGTACCTCACTATTCATAACAGGTGCTTGATAACTACTTGGTGATGGAATGGTTGTGGTCAGACACAGAGTTTTGTCTGGGACAATGATGGCACTGGGGTCAGGAATGAGCCATTTCACTTCACGGACATGTACTGAGCAGGTCGGGGCACTGGGATAGATGCTGTTCAGTTTTTTGTATCAATGTGAGAAGGCTATAGTCCCCAGTTTTTCAGTCAAACACTAATTTAGATGTAGCTGGGAAGGTATTTTGTGGATATGATTAAATTCCATAACCAGTTTAAGAAAGATTATCCTAGATAACCTGTGTGGGCCTGATTCAATCAGTTGAAAGGCCTTAAGAGTAGAACTGAAGTTTCCTGAAGAAGAAATTCTACCTGTGGACTGCAGCTTCAGCTTGTGCCCAAGAGTGTGTGTGCATGTAAATATGTATGTGGTATATATGTCTGTGTGTATGTGCATGTACACACACACACGGAGATACATCTCCTACTGGTTCTCTGGTGGAACCCTGACTGATGCAGGGCATGTACATGTAACAAGAGGTAAGCATCACTTACTGAGCACCATTGCTGTCCAAACCCCTCGCTTCTTTCTCACTTAGTCCTCACACGGTCTTCCTGACAATACTGAGGAGAGCACTCTTTTCCCATTTTCAGATGAAGAAACTGAGACTAGAGGAGTTAAGTAATTTTCCCAGTCCTGTGTTCTTTCCACACACTCTTTCCTCTATTGACAACATTTTGGCCTGGATTTTTGGATGGTGGGTTTCTTCTTATCGTTTAAGTCTGGGCGTAGATGTCACCCTCTCAGACAGTATTCCCTGGCCACCCAATCTAAAGAAATACCCTCAGTCACTCTCACATCCTCGTTTTATTAATTTTTTTCATAAACTTTATCACTATTTGTTACTATGACGTTCATTCTAACTGTTCCTTGTTTTAGCACCAATCTCCCTTGCAAACCAGCATTCCATGAGAGCAGATGCTTTCTTCACCTGTCTTATTCATCATGATTTCACCGGGCCTAGAACAATGCTAGGCACATAGTAGGTCAACACTCAACAACTGTTAAATGAATGAATGAATAAATGAATTAACTGGACCCAGCTCCTGCTGCCAAAGAATTCAAAGTCAAATGGATAACAGAAATAAATGAGTAGCCAGCATGGTAATCGTCCAGTGGGAAATTTAGATCTGATTCAAGTCTCAATGCTCATGGAAGTCAGAATGTTCACTTTGAATCAGGTGTGTAATCCTCAGGGATGTCTAGCACTGTGATAAAAAGCACATTCTCTGGTACTGGACTTACTGGGTTTAAATCCCAGCACTACCCTTTAGTCATTAGTGTATGACTTTGGACAAGTACCTGGCCCTTCTTGCCTCAGTTTCCTTATCCGTGAAGTGGAAGTAATAACAGCATCTATCTTATAAGATTATTTGTGAGAATTAACTGGGCTAATTTATTGGGTTAAAACCCAGGGCTGGCACATAGTTACACTGTTTAAGCATTTGCTATTATTAGTATACCATACACCTAGACATTAGACACGCTGTTCACTCTATTGTATTGCATTATCGAATGTGTCCCAATTGTATTATAAACCCCTGATGACAAAAGAAACTCTGTTTGAGCTCATTCCCTAATGCTAAGGAATTTGGGTTTTATTTTGTCATCTGGTCTGTTAAAAATCAAAATTCAACTGAGTAATCTGAGGACCTAATTGGCTTTATTAAATGATTTATGAATCAGGAAGCATCTCATCTAGAAAACATAGATGCTCCAAGCAGTTATACATGGAGGCCTTTTTATAGAAAGGATGGTGGAGCAAGGAAGTCATTCCAAAGAAAAATGAAAGTTTATTGGAGGAAAGTAAGCATTTAGATTGATGACAGTTTCTCATTGGCTGGGCTGCAGCATTTTCCTTTGGCTGGGCTTGTTGCTGGGCAAGAAGAAAATCTTCTTTCCTCCTGCCAGGGTAGTAAAGTAGATTCATCTTTCTGTTGGAGATGCGAGGTGAGTGGTAGGGTGTGAGAGCTCCCTCTACAGGCCTTACCATCTCCAATTTTAGTTGAGGTTTCCTTTATTCTCACCGGTTGAAGAGTGAGTCACCAAGGGATTTAACGCAGGAAGGGTTGTGGTCAGATTTAGGTTTAAAAAAAGATTATTCTGGCATCTAGGAGATGGTTTTGTGAAGAAAGAGTGTAATGGGTTGAATAGTGTCCATCTTAAAATTCATGTCCACCCGGAACCTAAGAATATGATCTTATTTGGATATAGGGTCTTCTCAGATGGGTAATTAGGACTGAGATATGATTATACTGGATTGAGAAGGGCTCTCAATCCAGTGACTGGTGGCCTTATAAGAAGAGGAAAGGAAACAGAGACAGAGAAAAGAAGGCATGTGAAGACAGGCAGAGAGTGGAGTGGTGCAGCTGTAAGCCGAGAAATGCCAAGGATTGCCATAGCCAGGAGAAGTTGGAAGAGGCCAGGAAGGATTCTTCCCTAGAGCTTTCAGAGGGAGCATGGCCTTGCAGACACCCTGGTTTCAGACTTCTAGCCTCCAGAACTGTGAGAGGATAAATTTCTATTGTTTTAAGCCACCCAATTTGTGGTACTTTGTTACAGCAGCCTTGGGAAACTAATACAGACAGTGTAAGGAATGGAGGCAGTGAGACTAATGAGGAAGCTGATGACGGGGCCCAAGCAGGAATCATAGGAGCCTGAACAAAGGCAGTGATGGTGAGGAGAGAAAGGGACAAACTGGAGGGCTGGAATAGAGGCTGCATCAACTGAACCTGGAGATCAGTTGTATTTGGGGTTACACAGCAGAGTCGTCTTGGACGGTGTGCACATTTCTGGAAAGAAAAGCCAGTTTTCTGGGGAGCAATAATAAATATAGTTATGGACATGTATGTAAGGCCTGAGTCAATTTTGGGGATCTGCAACATGGATTTAGGAGTTAACCGTGCAGAGGTTATAGCTAAAGTCAGAGGGTGGATGGAAAAGGTGCAAGTTAGAATAAGTACTCTTTCTTTTTTTAAACCCTTTAAAAATAGCATACATAAAATGCTTAAATAACACACATAAAGTGCACAGCTTGATGAAATTTTACATAGGTATGCGCCTGTGTAATGCCTACACAGACAGAGAATGTTTCTAAAACTCCAGAAGGCTCCTCTGTGTCCTCTCATGGTTAATACCGTTGTTCAAGGCCACCACTGTTCTGACTGTTGTTATTATAAATTAGTTGTGCCTGTGCCCCAACTTCATAAAAACAGATTCTTATGGTATGTACTCTTTTATATCTGGTTTCTTTGGCTTAACAGACATCTTTAGCTTCATCCATATTGTTGCATGTAGTTGTTTGTTCATCTATTGCTGTGTGGTTTGAATAAACCACAATGTATTTATCCATTCTCTTGCTGATAGAGGTTTGGGTTGCTTCTAGTTTGGGGCAATTTCCAGTTTTTACTACTATAAACATTCTTTTTTCTGTCCTTGATTGAACATGAACACTCTTTTCTGTTGGGTAAAAGAATAAGAGTGGACTTGCTGGGTCATACGGAGATTTATGTTTTGCTTTAGTAGATATCACCAAACTGTTCCAAAGTAGTTATATCAATTTATGCTCCCACCAGCAATGTATGAAAGTTCCAGTTTAGTGCAAATATTTTTCCTACTTTTAATTTGCATGTTAGTTCACAACTATAGAAAAGTTGTCTCCCCAAAAGTACAAAGAACACTCATATATACTTTACCCAGATTCTCTAATTGCTAACATTTTGCCCCAGGGAGTTCATTATTTTATCTATCTTTATATAAAGATATAAATATTTATCCACAGACACGTACATATATTTTTTCTGAACTATTCATGCCTTCTTTATTCCTAAATACTTCAGTGTGTATTTCCTAAGACTTTCTCTTATGTAACCACATTGATCAAAATCAGAAAATGTAATATCGATACAAAATTATTATCTGATTCGCAATCCATATTTAAACTTCACCAATTGTTCCGAGAATGTCCTGTTTTATAGCTTTTTCCCCCTTTGATCCAGCATCCAATCCAGTTCACACAATTAACTTACTATTCATCTTTTTCATCTTCTTTAATCTAGATCAGGTCCTCAGCCTTCCTTCATCTTTCATGAACTTGACTTTTTTTTTTTTAATTACAGGCCAGTTATTTTATTTTCAAAAGTCCTTTAATTTGTCTTGTTTGATGGTTCCTCACAATTGCATTCAACTTTTGCCAGGTGTACCATAGAAATGTTATTGAGTCCTTCTCAGAGCATCATACCAGGAAGCAAATGGAGTCAGTTTGTCTCACTATTGGTACTGTTTACTTTGATTAAATGTTTATGGTTGTGTTAACCAGGTTAACCCACTGTAGAATTACTAATTTTCTTTTTGTAGTTAATAATTTGTGGGGAGGTACTTTCAATTTATGTAAATAACCTGTTCTTCCAAGTTTTAGCATCCATTGATGATTCTTGTCTACATCGATTATTACTATAATGGCTGTATGACCATTATTTTAACTTCATCATTCCTTCCACATTTACTAGTTGATATTCTTCTGTAAGGAAGAGCTCTCTCTTCTTTCTTATTTGTTTGCTTCTTTCTTTCTTTCTTTATTTACATTAGTATGAGCTGTAGATTTTTATTTTATTTTAGGACTATTCTATGGTAATATTACCATTATTATTTATTTTGATGTTCAGATTGTTCCAGGATCGCTAACCCATAACTCTATCGGAAAAATTCCTTCTAACTAGAATTCAATTTTCAGTAGTTTTTATTTGTTTGTTTGTTCCCTCTCCCTTCAGTGTGATAATTTTATTTATTTGAAATAGAGTTAGGGTCATTCATTTCTATTTGTATTCCTTTTTAAATTCTTTTCCTCCTCTCTTCCTTCATTTTTGTTGATTTTTTTTTTTTTTTTTTTAAGAGCAGAAGTATTCCTCGCCTAGGGCCTGTGGAGTTTCTAGATGAGCTTCATGGAGTCTGTAAACTCTCTGGAGTTTTATGCAGACAATTGGCTATGTGTGCATTTTTTCCGGAGAGAGAATCCATAACTTTCAAATATTCTCAAAGTGGTCTTAACTTAAAATGTTTAGGGAAGAGCAGCAAACCAGGGGCCCTCTTGGAGCCTCCCACCAGTAGGGTAGGAAATTCTGCCAGGGCCGTCAGGATCTTAATTGATCTTATATCTCCAGTGCCCAGCACACACACAAATGTCAAATGAACAAAAACAAAGAAGAGAAGGGAAGTTTGGGAGCAAATCTGCACATTGAAGCAAGCTCAGGATTCTCTTTCTTCCTATGGGCCTCCCCACCAGTGACAACATATCAGGTCAGATATCTGGCATTCTGTGTTGTAAACCCTATCAAATGGGAGTCTTACAAGAGCTCTATTTGTTAGGTGTAGCGGGAATTATTAGCGCCATTTTATAGATGAGAAAACAGATGCTGAGAGAGGTTAAGGTGCTCAGCCAGTCACACAGCCGCACAGCCAAGGACTGTCCGCCAGCTCTTTGGACTTTTTAGTTCGGGGACCCTTACACCATACTTTCACTCTGATTTCATGTAGACAG
>NW_011889129.1:768664-772726 GCF_000151845.1 Pteropus vampyrus | reverse complement strand
CAGCCAAGGCCTAGGTGGGAAGCAAATGGGCTGCTTCTTAGCTTGTGGCAAAGATCAGGCACTGTATCTGTTCTTACCAAGTTACTGGCTTGACAGGTTTTCCACCTGAGAACAAGACATGTAAAACAGGCTCAGGAGCAAGGAGCTAGCTTCTTGCTGCCTGTCTCACAGACGTTCTAAGACAAATGGCTGTGTCCCTCCCGGGGGTACTGCACATCCCCTCCCAATAGCAGCAGCTCTAAATATGAAATTCTTCATGCAGCATGTTCTTACTCTAGAGCTTTTGTTCCATAAAATGTATTTGCACTTACCATATGCCAGGCATCTGGAAAGTGGGCATCAACAATGAGCAATTTATAATTTTCCACTTATCCTGTACCGGGCCCTATTCATTCTCACAACAGCCCCGTGGGTTAGCTATAAAAATGCCCCCATTTTACAGGTGAGAAAATAGGTTTAGAAAGGTAAGAAACCTGCCTGAACTCACACGGCAAGTACCAGACAGAGCCAGGATTCCAACCCTGAGAAACGAGAGGCAGTCCTTCCTACAAAAGCCAAGTCCCAAGGGGAAGACCGACACGTAAACGAATAGGGAAATGTAAGATGCTCCTGGCTGTAACAGAGGCATGAAGAAAGTGTTTTCTTCCTTTTTCTGCCTGTTCCCGTGGTGCACAGGGGCAGGACCTCAGGACCTTTGGAAATGCCAAGTTCGACGCTTGTCTTTCTGCAGCTGCTCTCTTCTTCGCTAATGATCAGAAAATCAAGAGGCCAGTGAGGGGAGGCCGCCGTCGAGGGTCCTTCTGTTCACATGCGACAACCAGATTTGCTAGACCGTTGTCTTGTTGTCTCTCTGATCCCCATCCTGCTGCACTCGCCATTCCCTCCACACGGAATGAGTGTCCCCAGATGCTGCCCAGCTCACTTCCTCACGTCTTCCCGGTTTCTGCTCTGGTTTCAGCTCCCCAGAGAGGTCTTCCTGGAATTCTTCATCTAAAATAGCCTCCTCCACCCTTTTCATGTCTCTGCTTTATTTCTCTTATCCCACCTCACTGTCTGAGTTTTATTATATACTTATCTTCTTATTGTCTATCTTCTCAAATGAAGACTGGGCCTTTTTCCGTCTCTACCTGCAGTCACTGCTCTACCTCCGGTACCTCGAATAGATACCTCGAATAGATAATAAATAATTCATTGAGCGAGTAAATCAATTTAAACTTTACAACGATCTTGCAAGGATGGTATCATTAACATCATGAACCTCATCATCATTTTAAAAACCAGAGAATGGGCATAGAGAAGTTACACAGCAAGTTGAAGTCACTCACACAGGGCATACTCATCAGTCTGGATGTACGCCAGGCCCCTCTCATTCGCATGCCACCCTCTTGGCCCAGAATTACCCTCCTCTCCTCCCTTGACTCAACTCTCAGTTCTGTGGGTCAGGGACTGTTAGCTGATTGTAGAAAGGAAAGAAACCAACAGTACCCAGGGGAGCCATTTATAGTCCCTGAGCAGGACAGGTGGTGTCCTCTGGGAAGCACGACACAGGGTCAGTGGCAACACATCCAGTTGCCAGCTAGAGTCCATCCCTGTGTAGTGGGCCATGCCCAGATCATCCTTGAGATAGCAAGAGCAGCTCAACTTCGCCCAAGATGCAAGGGACACCTGCCTCTCTCTCTCTCCTGGCCTTTCTCTGGGAACCCTACAGTACAGCACTGGTGCTTCTATCTCAATAGGCCCCATGTTAAGGGGAAAAAAACCAACCCACCAACATGAGGACATCTGCCCTACTGAAGGCCGCAGGCTGCTCCCAGCACTGTGAGGGTGGAAACCCAAGGAAAGACCCACCTTTGCGTTTCTTATACTAGGCAGAGGCCACCCAGAGGAGCTGGGGAGAGTGAGGGCAGGATTGTAAGTGTGTGTGTCAGGGGGCAGAGTGCTCCAGAGCTCATTCACTCAAACAAACAAACACAGGGGTCAGAGAGGGAAGAAACATTCAAAGCAGCTGGGAGATCTGGGTTTATGTCACGGTCAATTTCTCATAAGCTGTGTGGTATGATAATAGGAATGTTCCTTTTGTCAAATGGGAATAATAAAATAATACCTGCTCAGAGTACTTTTTACAAAACAATAATAAAATTCAATAACAAATATCTAAGAGCATCTTAGAAACTCTAAAGTATCTATAAACACAGAGATGTACTACATGTATATTTTTCTGATTAGAAAAGGAAAAATGACTCATTATGGAAAATATCATGACTATAACCAACAGGTAAAAAGAATAAAGAATAAAATAAAAATCATCTGTAATTCTACTACTCATAGATAGTCACTGTTACCATTTTGCATATCCCTTTCTATCTTTTATCTAAAGCACATGTATGCAAATATATATTACATATGCATATGCCAGGTCACCGTGAGACTGGATTGTACAGACTGTACCCACGGGGCATCTTAGAATTTTTTTATCATTAATTTCATTAGAGTAATCTAATCTCAACCTACACTGAAACTTCATTATTGTTCTGGCTAAATAAGAAGTTTTAGAAAGTTATGGTTAATAATTCCTCAGTCCATTAGTTTAATAAATACACAATTATCTGCAACATGGTACGCTGGGAAAACCATGACACTAGCAATCAGGAGATCTAAGGTCTTTCCCTGTGTCTGCCAAGAGCAACATATATTCTGGAAAGAAGCCTCTGTGTCTCACTTTCCCCATCTGTGAAATGAGAGTGATAGTCTATTCCCTGAGGGTCAGATGAGCTCACTTAGGGGAAAGTGCTTAGAAAATGCACAAAGCAACCCCGGTGGGTGGTACTGTTTGTGTTCATCCCCATACGCCCTGTAAGTACAGCCAAGAAGACACAGTCTGCCTCGGGTTAATCCCACTCCCATTTAACAAGTTCTAACAACTGGAAGGCAAAGGCTATCTTGAGAGAGTCTGCTAGTTTCTAGGATGCCAATGTCCCATTCCCTTTTCCTCCAGCACTTACTAATGAGTCATCCCTATTTAAACCAGAGCTAAAGCCGGCGCCCAAAGTGGTTGACTATTACCCCAAGAAACGAGGAATACTGGTTCACCTCCCAGTTCCAGAGTCTCCTCCTTGAGAAGTTGGAGCCACATCCCATCTGAGGCCATTGGGTCCTGTTTTCTCAAAGTGAGCTCTTGCGACAACTGCAGCTGGGCTTGTTAAACCTGTAGGTTCCTGGGTTCTCAGCCCAGAGCCAAAGTCTTTGGGGGTGGGGCTTGGAGATCTGCATGATTAACAGCTCCACGCCCGGCCCCACACGTGAGTCCAATGCATCCATAAAGCCTGAGAACCGATCTAGGCCAATCTCTTATTTTACAGATGGGAACACTAAAGGCTCAAGTTACAAAGCCATGAGCGGCTGAGTCAGGGCCACAGGACCAGAACTCAAATTTTTCTCAATCTTTCGCTGCTTCTTTCTCCTTTCTTTCTTCCCTCCCTTCTTCCTTTCTTCTTTCCCCCACCCCCTCATCTCTTTATTTCGACAACTTTTTCCTCTCACCACATACAGTTCAGCATGGAGGTTCCAGATCCCTGGAGGGGGGTGGGGCGGGGAGGGCAGTTCTGCTTCACATGGTTACAGAATTCGGATTTCTTGTTTGCATTTAAATAATGTTCTAGGTTTTTAATTTTTACAAAAATAATCATTAACAAGAAAAAATGGTTTGAAACAAAACAGTGAGTAGCCATAACTCTTTGTCTGCCAAAGGAAGCCAAACCATGTAAAGAGGGCAACAGGGAGGAGTGGCAGTGGATGGGAAGTGGTGGTGTTTCTTTGTGCGTGCACGCATGCATTTATTCATCAAACTAAACATCTAGTAGGTGGCTAGTGCTGGGAATGCAATGGCATCTAAGACAGGGGCCCTGCCTGTGTTCTAAGTCACCTCATGTCGCAGCATGACTCTGACTGAAAAATGAAACTGGATGACCAAGCGAGCAAGTGCTGCAGCAAAAGGGGCCAGCGGCAGCAGCGAAGGAATGCGAACACGGTCCCTGCCCAGCTTTGTCCTCTCATGTGACCACC
>NW_011889129.1:755058-767264 GCF_000151845.1 Pteropus vampyrus | reverse complement strand
GTACAAATTTAGTACATTCTTATAAAAGTCAAACAATGTAGAGTGAATGAAAAGTTAGACTTCTTGACATTCCCTGGACTCAAGAGTATAGATGTAACAAAAGCACAATGGAGAAAAAATATTTTTAAGAGAAAATAAAATCTATAGTCCCTCCACTTTAATGAAACAATGATGCTATGGGAGTAATTTTGGATAGTACTTTTCTGTTTGGTTTTGTCTACACTTGGGGTGTTTGTTGTGTGATATACACTCAATGTATTTTGCATCCCACTTTCTTCAAGTTATGTCACGCGCGTTTTCCATGTCATCTTCCTGGTCTTCTTATCCCTTGAAGTTAGTGTCTGGGTGACATTTAAGTGAGAGCTATAGTTTGCTTAACCATTCCCCTATTGCTAAGCATTTATATTGTTTCTAATTATTTGCTATTTTCACATGTGCTGCGATTAAGATCTCCATGCATTTTTTTCCCCTCTAGTTTGGATTATTTCCCTAGCATTCCCAGAAGCTGAATTACTGGGTCAAAGGGTGTGAATGTTTTTAAGGCTCTTGATCTATAGTGCCAAGTTGTTTTCCAAAAGGATAGAACCGATTTTCTCTATTTGGAAGCTTTCTACTTTCTCTATGTGAGTTCTGGGGAAAGACTTTGTTTAAGACTTCTTATTCTGTTTAACTGAAATCCCTTACACTTTAATTTTGTTGTTTCGTACGGTCCTTTTCAAAGTCTGTTGACAATGTTTGACCATCTGATTATTGGGTGGAAGATTTATACTGGTCTCCCTGTCTCCAGGCTCTTCCTGCCTTCAATCTGTTTTGCACACTTCAGCCAGATTAATTCTTTTGCAAACATCACTTGCGTTGTGTCACTGCCCTGATCTTTATTTCCTCCGGGATCAAGTCCAAATTCCTCTACCGGGCCTCGAAGACCCTCCGTAAGCGGGTCCCACCCTCCTTCCCAATTCAATCTGATCTCTTACCACCCTCAGCAGGAACCTTCAGCCACGTCCTTTCCAGTCCCCATATTATGCTCTATTTGATTTCTCCTTTTGCTTATGTTTTCCCCACCTGGAATGCTTCCCCTTAGAATGCTTTCTACTTAGTCCAAATCCTTCTCCACGTTCAGGGTGGTTCAGTACCACCCAGTCAGTCAAAAATTCTGTAAGACGAGCCATGGAAAGAAAGGAAAGACCTCAAGTCAGGAATACCGAAAGAGGGGAAAATAAAAGAGGGACAGCAGTGGGGATGCCACGCATGCCGGCCGGGGCCAGCAGGACACAGGCACCCGTCCATCAAAGGCATGAGTGGATTGGCAACGGAGATCAGAACCAAGGCAAAATTCTGTGCACTACTGATGACGTTGAGGCTGTTTCTAATGGCTAAAGAGAAGACCTGTGAGAGCAGGATTATGGGCTAGGGCTAATAAAATAATGATGACAATAATAATTATAGCATATTAGATAGGATTAGCTTCACTTTGAGAAACTAAGATCTGAAAAATAATGGTTTAATTATGAGAAAAATCAATTTATATTTTATGAAAAGAAATCTTCAGGAAGTCCAAGCTGGAGTGGCAGCTCCCTGCTCATTAAGACCCAAGATCTTTAGCTCTCTGTGGTGCCATTGCCAGGGTGCGGCGTTCTTCACACCCCAAAATAGCTGTTGGGGCACCAGGCATCATATTAGAGTCAAGACCAATAATAGGCAGAAGGATGGTGAAGAGTTTCTCTTCTATTTAGGGAGAAGGATGGTGAAGAGTTTCTCTTCTATTTAGGGAGACTTCCTAGAAGTCCCATGCAATATTTCTGCTCAGAACTCATTGGCTTAGTCTCATGGCTACACCTAACTTCAAGGAAGTCTATATGCTCAGATAAAATTCAGGGTTATGTTACCGAAAAAAAAAGAAGAGAATAGATTTGGGAGCACACAGCTAGCAGTCTGTGCTACCATTTATTGAGGCACTGTGGTAATTTACATCTATTACCTCTTAATTTTTATACCAATCCTACAAGCAAGTTCATAGTGGAAGGAAGAGTAAGACATGGTGTCTGAATCCAGAGCCTGGGCTTTCCCCCCCCCCACCCCCCTTCATTTTAGGCTTCATGGAGATGTAATTTTCATGATATAAAAATCACAGACTAATTGGTAAATATCTTTTCTTTTGGCTTGACCCTACACACACACACACACACACACACACACACACACACACACACACACACACACACACACCACAATCTTATAGTGTCTGAAATTGCATCTTACCATACAGAACTCACTGGAGTTCCTCCTGTAGTATGTATTTAGTTATACTTTTTGGTATATCATTGGTTTTATTTGTGAAGAATATGTAAGGCTTTACAGTTTACAAAACACAGGCAATCCTCAATAAAATTGGAATGATGTTCTAAAGGGAAAAATCATTTATTTTTGAGAACATTCAATGTAAACAGTTTTCACAAATGAGAGGTTTACTAAAATAGTTGTAAACGTGAGAGAAGGTAAGAAGGATGAAATTCTTCCTCCTACAGTTTGTATTGTGTTTTGGATTGTTACTCTAGTTTTCCTGTAAAACAAATGAATGGAAAACTTGCCACATAGAGAGGCTAATACTAATTTTGTGGCTGATTAGTATCTAAGATGCTAGGAAGTAAGAACTCTTGGCAGAGTTGGATGAGTATCTCGTCCTTGGAGAGGCAGAGTGAGGGTGAGGCAGGATGGAGGAGAGGCGGAAGGCATATTTGATTACAAAAGGAAAGCTGTTTGGAAACAGAGTTTTAGACTGATAGAAATTGTAGACAGAGAAGGAAGAGAGAGACTAGGTTAAAAAAACACAGTGGGCATGGAATAAGGGTGACAGGACAGCAACTGGAGTTTAAGTATTTGCGAATAAGGCAGTTTCAGCTTTGAGGAGCTAAGGCTACCCTTACTTCCTCACCACTGGCTACCCTTAGCTCCTCCCAAACTCCCAAAGCTGAATTATACCCAAAGATTGCAGCTAAAGAGTGAACAGGCCCAGTAACTGCCAACATCTTGTCATGTGCACTGCCTTCTCTGGCTGTGTGAACTTGACTTGTCTGTATGCTGCAGTAAAACGAGTTTTGCAATCTGGAGTAGTGAATAAGGCTGGGTGTTGCCAAGGAAGGGAGTCAGAGAAAACCACAGGGAAAGGCTAGTTCCTAGAATGTCAGCAGCCACAGGGCAAGGACCAAGTCAGTTTCATTCCATGCTACATCCCCATGCCAAGTACAGTGCCTGGTTCATGGTTCCTTCCACTCTTATCCAATGAGGTTTTGTTAAATGAATGAATGAATGAATGAATGAATGAATAAAAGTCTCTGGCCCCGAGGTCACAAGCTAAGAAGGACATATAAGCACCGTCCTGCTGGCCCTTTGGGGATGTCAGGAAACAGTCTATGGGAGGCAGCCCTGGTCTATTTCACTACATAGACAGCTGCAGGTTGAAGCCAGGGGCTGGTTATGACAGACAATGTGGTGCAGGGTCCGGGGCCTTAAATGGCAGAGACTGAGAAATCACAGATTGGATAAGGTGAGAATTTTATCCTTCCTGTGTCTCTTTTTTCCCAATTCCTATCATTCATTGATCTCTTACTAAGTCTCAGGCATGGTCCTAAATGCTATACATGCATCATCTCATTTAATCTCCTGATATTTTAGGTGGGTTGACAGCAACATCCCCATTTTCCAGATGAAGAAACTGGAACTTGAAGAGGTTAAGCATCCTGTATAAGGTGTCAAACTCTGAAGTGAGGAAGCAAGATGCCAATCCAACTCCCCCTGACACCAAAGCCCTCATCTTAACCACCCCACTCCCTGCCTCTACCTGCTCCACACTGCCCTTCATGTTCCTGCTCACTTACTCAACCCATGTGCAAAACATATTTTGTTTATTTAACATTTTATTTCGAGGGATTTTCAGATGAACTGAAATTTCAGAAAAAAACAGTACGAAGTATTCCCATATACCCTCCATCCACATACCCCAATTATTGGCTTTTTATTGTTGGGAGTAAATATTGGTTACATTTTTTGACTACATTTTTATAGTCCCTTGGACTTAAATTTTCATTCATTTTTGCGAGGATGGCAGACTCTCATTGAGAGCAAGGAGAAGAAGCAATGTGGCAGCGGGGCGGTGGGCAGCAAGCTCCGCTGACTGTGTGGGAGCCCTGAGCTCCTGGAAGAGTTGCGTTGTCTCCCAGCATTCCCCCGGAGGACAAGAGGGTCACCCAGTGGCTCTCCTAATAGGGAGGCTTCTGAGGAATGTCTCAGACGCCAGGCTTGAGAAATTTATTAGCTACAGAAGAAATCTAAACAAGGGAAACATTGGCGATGACAGCCCCTCAGAACTATTCCACCTCTTACTCCCTTGAGCTGTCAATTCGGGGCAGAAAGACTTACTGCAAACCTACTCTGCTTAGGGACTGAGTTGAATACTGGGGCAAATGGTAAGGTTGTCAATGGGGCTGTCTCTATCGACAGAAAAATGAGATGGTTGACTAGAAAAGATAAAGGAGGCTTGGTAGAAATTTCCCCACTAGTAGGCACATCAGGAACCCTCAGTTGGGGAAAAACTCACAATTATTTTGGAAACAAAATTAGGAGGCTGGAAGGTGGGTGGAAGGAGGCAGGACAAGATGAGACAAGTCCTCACACAAAAACAAGGCAATCCAACTCTGTTTCCTGCCTAATGCTGGTGGTCTTTGGGAGGGGGGCCGCTCAGGCGGAAGGGGGCCTTGTTAGGCGCATCACTCAGAGAAGCCAGGCGGCCAGAACACAGAAGTCCTAAGGGTGGAACCTACCCACGATGCAGGTAGAGCCCCAGTTCAGCCCCCAAGCAAATCTAGACTGTGAAATGAAAAGGGAATTTGGCAAATGCTTCTGAGACACTATTTGCATACAGAGTAAAAACAAAATCCACGGAGAGTGAGGAAGAGACGTTGCCCGTTGCCCGGCTGGGATCATTCATCGTATCTGTAAGCTTTCCTCGTCCTTTCTCCTTGCACGTTCTCTGTGCCTCCGTCATGCCCACTGCATCCTGCAGTCTTTCACTGACCCAAAGACAAAATAAAACCAAACCCAGTGGGGACTTGCCGAGGCTGTCAAGCTGGACAGATCTGGATTCAAGTCCCAACTCTGTTACCAACCAGCTTGGTGGCCATTTAACCTCTCTGATTCCTCAACTTCAAAGTGGAGATGCTGACACCACTTTCACAAATTTGATGTGATGATTGAAAGAGAGCGTGCATGTCAAGTGCCCAACAGGACTCCTGGCAAGCAGTCTTGTTTCTGACTTCTCAGGCCACTTTCCCCTCACACCTGCCTGCCCTTGATCTGTGATAACACTGGGGGCCAGTATGCTCTTCTGTCCTTGTCCATTTTCTCCAGATTATGGTGGAAATAGACCAAGGAACCTGAATCTGGGTTTGACTCCTGGTTCTGTCACTTAACTGCTGTGCGATCTTGGACAAGTCACTTAACCTCTCTGTGCTCCAACATCCCCACTTGCAAAATGAAAAATTGTACCTGCCTCGAATAAGATAATGTAGGCAAGTGCTTTGTAAGTGTCAAAGCAGTTTATGAGAGTCAGTTGCTGTTTCACTGCCCTTCCCAACTCCTTCAACAATCCCTTCGCCCCCACTCCAAGCCCAGCCTGGGTGGAAGGAGCCCCAGACAGGGAGGGGGTCAGGAGCTCTGAGCTCGGGTCCCAGCCCTATCATCAATTTTAAGTCCTTCAGCAAATCGTGATATTCCCACGGCCTCAGTTTCCTCACATGTAAACTAAAGTGGCCTCTTCTACTGTGAGTTTCCACACTTACATCGTTGAAGGGGTCGGTAGTTTATTTTCTGACAGGAGTACAGTCAGGCTTCAAGGACGTCACCACTTGTGTGTGCAGGTCTGCTCTCATTGAATTCTTCTATTAATATGGCCTGGCCCAGGCACTTCTCAGCCGTGTGTGAGCCTGAGGGTGACTCTTGGTTGAGAATAATTGGTCTTTTTGACCCTTAGCAGGGGAAACGTCTCCAGTTGGGGGGAAATGAAGTTGTCAAACATAGTCCTTAAGGAGAGGGAGATTTATAGGGGATCACATACAAAAGCACAGGAATTAAACAAACAAACAGGGAAAGAGCACTTAAAAGCTCAGACCAAACAATGTATACCGCACGCTATGCTCAGGCGGGTCAACCAGTGGCCCGAGGTCTCCCCAAGCACCACCCAGGCGTAACAGCCCAGACAATTGTTCATCTTCCAAAAAGCGCTTCCCAGAAACCATAGGGTTGCAGGAAGGTAAAGCCAATGACTTCATCAAGGGGAAGAAATAGCAACAGTCTGTACAGCCCTTTGGTGACTGTTTTGTTTTCAAAACGTGCCTTTGTGTAGCTCCAGATTTGGGCCTTGCGATCTCTCCAACCCCTCCTCACGGCACCCTGCTTCCTGACTACCTCGGTCACACGGCTCCTCGTATCCCTCCAGCTGGGCTCCCCATCATGGTCCTCTTTCAAGTAGAGTCTCCATAAAATACAGGATAGTCAGTTAAATTCGAATTTCTGGTAAACCACAAATTCTTTGTTTGGCATAATTATGTCTCATGTGATGTTTGAGATATACTAAAAAGTATTCATGGTTTAGCTGAAGTTTAAATTTAAGCGAGCATTCTGTGTTTTTATTTGCTAAATCTGGCAACCGACCCAAGACATTTTCACTTGCTGTTATCTCTGTCTAGAACATATCACCCCTGCATCTTCACTTGGTCAGCTCCTTGTCATTCAGGCTCCATTCAAATGTCCCCCCCTTACAGAGATGCTCTCTGACCCCCCCCGTCCCAATTTAAAGTAGCCACCCTGCTCCCACCGTGCCTCTCTAGCACATTCCCCTGTATTACTTTTTTCACTCTGAAATAAATTTATTTATTGGTTTTCTAGCTTAATATCTATCTATTTCCTCCAGGTAGGATGGTAGCCATTGCTGTGTTTTTCCCTGATCACTTGTCATCAGGCATTTAATAAATATCTATTGAAAGGATGAATAAGTGGAATATATGCTTTAGAGCAGTGCTTCACAAAATTTAACAAAAACCCTAGAGATTTTGTTCAATTTCATTAAAACCCAGATTCTGATTCGGTCGGTTAGGCATGAGCCTAAGATTGTGCATTTTTAACAAGCTTTAAATGATACTAACGCTGCTGGGACATGGACCACGGGCCACATATTAGGAGGCAATAGAATCCCCTGCAATGATGGAAATGTCTTATAACTGTACTGTCCAACACAGCAGCAACTAGCCACATGTGGCTGTCGAGTATTTGAAAAGTGGCTACTGCGAATGAGGAATCAAATTTTAAATTTTATTTAATTCTAATTAATATAAATTTAAATAGTCACATGTGACTAGTGGCTACTATATTGGGCGTGGCACTAGGGAAGTGGTTCTCAGTCTTGGGGGCATATTAAAATCACGAGAAGCACATTTAAAAATACAGATGCCCAGGACACACTCCAGACCAATTAAATCAAGATCTCTGGGTTTGGGTCTCAGAGCCTTGGTTTTTATTTTTGTGTTTGTTTTTGTTTTAAGTTCCTCTGGTTATTCCAAAGTGCATCCATAGTTGAGGAGCCTGCCTTAAGAGTGGGGGTGCCCAGCAGGCCCCTCCCAGGCACCAGCCACTGATGCATGGAGCCATCTCTATATACTGCCACAGGATATACTCAGGACACCTTGAAGCTGCTAATCCTAGCATCAACACTGTGATTTTCCTTGAAGGATTTCCTTTACTTTAACGAAACTGGTATTGGCTAATATTAACACATCATCACAAACTGTTAACACAAATGCTTCTTTGATGTGTGGCCTCCTAGACATTGTCATATGTACATATACATCCTTAAAAAAAAAAAAGAATTTATTTTATAGACTGTTTTTGCTTTTTCACTCAATATACAATAGAAATCTTTCCAGGTCAGAATATATAGCTCTATGTAATTTTTTAAAATGCTACATATGCACTTTAAAAAATGCAGCATTTTTTTTTTAACTGGTTAAGGAAGCTTGAACATTTTTCCTTTTTACTCAACTGCATTTTGTAATTTTTCAACAACTAAGATACATTATGTAAAAAGAGGTCATACACATGCTTTTTAAAAAATAGTATTGAAGAAAAAAATAGTATCGAAGAGCTAATGTAACAACACCTTAAAAGGAAAAACAGCTAGTTTCATTTTTGTTATTTTCCAGTTCTTCTCCACATACAAGAACTAGAGCAAATATCTTTACCTAGTTATAACCATGCTGAAATACTACTTTGTCACATTATTTGAAACACTTGTCCATAATTTTACAGAGCTCTCTTAAAGGTTTATAAAAGGGGTGGAGGGCATGGGGTGGTGGAAGGTGCTGGGCTATTCCATAGGGCCGTGTCTAGAGCTCCAGGCACAGAGCCCTTAGCAGTCTGGTGAACTCCCTGGACCCCTTCTAAGAGTAATACTTTCAAATCCATAAAATGAAATACAGAGGATTACAAAAGAAACTGATAACACTGAAATACAATTTTCAAAATAAAAATATGTAATACAGTAATAATATATGTACTTCTTTGTGTCTTAAGGAACAAGTCCAGCAGTAAGTCTAATTTCTATCATAATTTCAAAGTAGTGATGAATACAAATATTTCATGATAGCTACAACACAATAATGTGATTTGAAAACATCTGTGATTTCCACTGGTCTCAGGTTCACTATTACAGCGGCAGTGTGTTGTTTACATTTGTAATTGAAGGAAATGCTACATATTTCGTTTTATGTTAGCAAAAACAAAGATGCCATTTTTTTTTTCCAACCGAAGTTCACAGACCTCCTGGATTTTTCAAGGGTAGTAGATTCTAGGTCAACAGGCATCTGCTCCACAGAATTTCTATACGTATAAGCCGGGAAAAGTGAAGGGAGAAAATTATTTCCAAATCTCTTTCCCTTTTCATTTTTTAAAATCCCTTCTACAAAAAGCACCAGCCTCTCCAGCTCCCATGACTATGAGATCCTTCAGAATTAATTTTGGGGTTTCTCCCATCTCTAGCCATCTGCCCAGCCCCCTACATCTTCCACTCCCCACCATCCTCTGCACATACACAGAAAGAAGCTCGTCTTGACATCTAACAACCCAGCACGTTCCATATTTACACTAGATTTAATATGCACATCTCTCCCTCTTCCTTCCTGATAGTTATGAAGTCGTCTAACAAGTCCAGTCAGTTCTGAATGAAGGAAGCTGGATAATCTGCCTACTTACTGGAGGCTGCCTTATCCAAATAGATGATTTTCATCACACAAGGTATTTTCCAGGACTTTGCAAATCCAGAGGATCAGTCTTCTTCCTTCACACAAGCATCGGCACTGGATTCATTTCCGAAATCACCGGCATCAACCAGGCTCTGGTTCTTGGCCCAGGTTTCAGAAATTATCTGCAATTGTACTCTCTTTCTTCCACCACTAATTATAACATACTGCATTTGTGTGGCATCTTATGCTTCTCAGAAGTAACATTCATATACAAAATGCTGGTGTCCCAGGAATCAGGATGTGGACCCAGAACTCCAGGTTGCTAACCTAATGTTCATTCTATGATGCCATGATTCAGTTATTACTATTTCCATTACAGCGCAGAATCCCTTAAGTAAACCTGTGTCCCCTTTAGCTAACATGAAAATCTCACGTTACTTGAAAATCTTAAATTCTTAAAGTATTGTGGCTAAAAACAAATCAAAGCAATAGGAATTTTAAAAATACTCTTTATTTTTTAAAAATTCTACTCTTATTTTGATTTTTAAAAATGACATAACCCCTCCTTCTTGGGTTAACCAGGATAGTGGTCATACTAGATGTCACTGTGAGTTTTGATGTTGACTATTGGCCTCCCTTTTTTAAAAATCCTGCATAGGGTCAAAGAGCATAGCAGGAATCATTTTCATGGCCACAATTGTGCTGCTCCACAGAGGTATGGACACTCTTCTCCCAATGCCACACTAAATGGCCACATACAGCCAGAAAAAAATAAAATAAAATAAAATAAAATACTAATTCCTCCAAATGATTTTAAAAATTAAAAACATACTTAAATTCCAAAAAGTTTAGGTTTCATTAGTTGTAAGCAACAGGAATCAAGTTACTCTAACTTAAACAATAAAATGAATTTCTCAGAAAAATACAGAGCAGCTCACAGAATCCAAGGAAACTCTGGAGATTCAGCTTTGGAATGCACCAGAACCAGGAGAGCTCCTGGGATCTAGGTAGCAGGAATCCATGGACAATCCCTTGAGGGCAGAAATTAGCAAAATTTTTCTGAAAAGGTCCAGATTGTAAGTACTTTAGGCTTTGTGGGACAGTCTCTATCATAACTTCTCAATTTTATCCTTGTAGCATGAAAGCAGCCATAGACAATACATATAGAAATGATTATATCTATTTCCCAATAAAACTTTATTTATAAAAATTGCCAGAGGGCCAGATTTGGTCCTGTGGCCCTACTTTGTTGACCTTTGCTTTAGGCTATATCTTTTGGGTGTATCTGCTCTATTTTCAATCTTCACATCACTTGGCTCAAGATTCATATTCGAGGTGGAGAGTATCTGATTGGCAGAACTTGGGTTACTTACTCATTCTTTGGCCAGGGGAGGGGTGCATTTACTGGGCTAGGGGTACATTTACTGGCCAGACTTTATCCAATTTGAAGGTGTGATCTCCCAAAGCAAAATTAAGGACAGTCACCAAAAGAAAGAGGAATGGATACAGGTGAGGCAGAAACAACAGATGTTTGTCACATTATCTTCTAACTTTCTTCCTCATCTTGTTAGTTTCTCTCTACCACTTCACACTCTAGGGAAGGAGTCATAGAAACCTAGGCGATAGTAGCATCAGAATACAGTGGTTTTTTTTTTTCTCAACCAACACTTACTAAGTGAACATTATGTAACAAAATCACATTTCCCAAGTCTGGTAATTAGAATTGAACCATAAAGAATGTCAACTGAATGATAAAGACTACCAGCAAATTCAGTCCTTCATTTTATAGAGGAAGAAAAGAAGGACCAGTGAAGATATGGGGGGTAGGGGGTGTCCATGCATTGCCATCTCCAACAGAATGTAGTCACATATTTCTGTGAATGACATGTGCCCCCATGGAGTTGTGCAGAGCAGCTCTGGGAGAAGTGGGTGGCTTGGGGTTTGAGTCAGTCCATGAACAGGATGGGATGAGAACTTTGTTTTCTGACTTTCAATCCAGGCCTCTCTCTGTTGCACCATTAAGTCTAATTAAGCCCAAGGCTTGATTTCTCCAACAGAAATAATCCTCTTTCCTCTTTCCCTCCAACGAGCCAGGACCTGGCACTTTTGCCTTTGTAGATTCAGAGCCTGATACACGCTTCTGTGGAGCAGGCACAGCTTTGGTGGCAGGATTTGAAAAATACATACTGCACTAACTCCCAGTGATATATATCCCACTAGTCTATTACAGGGCTGAAGTTAGAATGACTCGTGAGTGAAGACAACTGCTCTTTTACATTCTAGCAAGTCACTCCCGGGAAGAATGCCCTGGTTTTTTTTTTCTTGAAGCAAAGTATTCGGGTCTCAGATGTCCTGGAGTCACTCTACCTCTGTTGTCAGGCTAGCCCTATTTTGACCTTCACCCCCACTTCTTCTTTTCCAACACCTTACCCTTTGGAAGGCGGGAGGTAGGGGCTCTTTGATCTTGGCTCAGGTAGAAACCAGAGGAAATCCTAGATTAGGCTTTGAAGGCCAAAGAATGTCTACCAGCCCCAGGGAGGGGCACTCGATTGGACCGAGATAAGAGCATGGATTTTATGTTTATGTTTATGAAAAAGATGGCATTTTATGATGTTTCTATAAAAGTTGAGCTAATCAGTGTAGGTACTAAATAGAATGGTTTTGATAGGGGAAAAAAAAACAACACATTGCACATGAAAATAGGGTTAAGGGTGACCAGATGTCCCAGTTTTCTCAGGACTGAGAGATTTTCCAGGACTTGGGACTTTGAGTAATAAAACAAGGAAAATCTTGGGCAAACAGGGGTAAATAATAATAATTTACTATGTGTCAGGCACTGTTCGAAGCACTTTACATTCATTTACTTCTAAATCGACTTAATGAGAGAGGTATTATATTTATTTCTGTTTTAAAAATGAG
>NW_011889129.1:735828-754108 GCF_000151845.1 Pteropus vampyrus | reverse complement strand
AACTGGATAAATAATTGTGTTACATCTATACAGCAGAATATGTAGCTATGGAAAAGAATGAGGGACTACCTTTAGTGATAAGAAATGTTCTCCAAGATATAATATTAAGCAAAATGAAGAATGATGTATAAAGTATGCTACTATTTGTATGTGTGTTTCCTTAAGGAAGGTACATAATATATTGTGTATATGCATGTTTATAAATGAATAAAAATCTCTGGAAAGATATGCAAGAAAGTGGTAGCAGCGGTTCCCATAGGAAGAGAGACTTCCTTTCCTTACAGACTTACTTTTATATCTTTAAAAATGTGTAATATGTTAACTTCCAGTTATAAAATAAGTAAGTCATGGGGATGTAATGTACAGCATAGAGAAAGTCAATAATATCGTAGTAACTTCGTACAGTGACAGATGGTTATTAGACTTATTGTGGTGATCACATCATAAGATATATAAATGTCGAATCAATATGTTGTACATGTAAAACTAAAAAAATATTGTGTCAATACTTTAATTAAAAATAGATTTCAAAAATATATACATACAAACAAACAAACAAACATACATACATACACCATACATACATACATACATACATCATACGTACATACATACATCATACACACATGCATCATACATACATACACACATACAATTTTTTTAAATGTAAGAGGGACCTGGGGCTAGATTCATGGATGTGCAACCTGTGCACTTACAAATGGTCCTGCACCTGGTTCACTCTGATACTGTCACACTGAAATTCTTAAAAATTTTTTCCTCTTGCACTGGGCTGTATAAATTATTTAGCTAACCCAGGAGAGACCCTTGATTTACAAATGCTATCTGAGGCTGAGTCCTGATTTAAAAGGAGGTACTTGTGGAATTCAAAGACATTTTTATTTTCTTGCAGCCACTTATTAGTGGCCATTAAACAATGAATATCCAAATAAATCTTTGCAACTGCAAACAAACAGAATCATCAGTATTTGCCTGATCACTAAAAGCCACACATTTACCAGCAGTAATACCTACCCTCACATCACAGAATGAGGGTCACTCTGCCCAAACTGGAAAAGCCGTTTACAATTCTTCAAAAACAACCTGACATTTCAGCTTTCTGTGAAAGAAAGCCCTGCGCAATGAAAATCTCATGTGGTTTCTGCCTGCCAAGTGGACTAAACAAAATGATGGTTCTGTTAAAATACATGTGCATGACATGTTTTGCTTTTAGGAATTTTGTTATGATAACCTCTAGAGGCAAACATACACTGTATCACTAGTTCTATCTGGTTAGGGTTGCAATGGTTTGCCCATCTCAGGTCTAAAGAGCCCTTACAAATTCGTCAGCTTCAACAAAGAATGTTTATCTGCAAGTGAATAGGTTCTAAATATATTTTATTATAGGACTAGAATGGTGCCAGAAACACTACAGCAAAGTGAACCAAAGATAATGCTCAAAGGATAAGGATGGAGAAAGATGCAGCTTAGAAAACTGTGATGTGCATTTAATTTCTCAGCTGTTAAATACATAAAACATTACTTACTTCACAAAACCACACAATGGATTAAATGAGATAATGGATGTGAATGCTTTGTAATTTGCTGATTACTAAGGTAGCATCATCCATAGTGTTACATAAGGATAGTATTTTGAGTGAGTATTTGTGTTTTTAATGCCTGTGCTGTTTTGAATGGGAGCAGGCAGCCAAATTTAATACCTACAACACTAACTAAAAAAACCTTTTTTCCTAAAGTATAAAAGTAATGCAGTGCCTCACAATATAAAGTAAACAATCCGAAAGTAAATAGGGTAAAAGTGAAAGTTCCTCTTTACCTTCTGCCACAAATCCTACTCCTCTATTAGCACAGTGTGAATTCTTCTAAGAGATTTTTTTAATGCTCTGAATAATTTAAAATAAAACCACTAGAACTCTATGAGATGCATCTCAACCCCTTCTCCCACCTTAGAGAATGTTATCACTTCTCACAGGGTAAGATCCTCGCCACTAAACCTTTTGCAGAAGAAGCAAATTCATTAAATGAGTTGCTTAATGCAACTGCTTCCTGTCTGTTAAGAATATTCTCAAGCAGTCATTTAAAAAGTAGCACTGCCATTAGGTGTTAGAATACTTTTTAAAAGCACTTTGCATATATTGCTTCTTCAGTTTTTACAAAGACTCTATTAAGTAGGTAGGATTACTAGTCCCATTTTCGAGATGAAGAATCTGAGGCACAGAGAAGTCCAGTGCTTGTCACACATGGGTAAGTGGCAATCTGTACTTCGAAGCCCCTGTAGTGGATGTTCCTCATGCAAGGCTTTTGGAAAGTGTGAACTCAGCCTCCATCACAGAATGCCAACATTTCTCCAAGGCCATGTGCATCAAAATCCCCAGAGTCTTAAAAAAGGAAGATTCCTGGGCTTCAATCTAAACCTATGGATTGTAGTGCGTAACCTCAGAATCTGCACTTAAAAAAAAAATTATTTTAAACTCTTTTTATTGTATTACAATATATATTACAAAAATTTACCATTTTAATTATTTCCAAGTGTACAATTCAGTGGCATTAGGTACATTTGTATTGTTGTACTTAACTATCATCACCTTCTATCTCCAGAACTTTTTCATCTTCCCAAACTGAAATTCTGCATCCATTAAACAACAGCTCCCCATTCTTTCTGCCTCTATGTATGTGATTATTCTAGGTACCTCACATAAGTTAAAGCATACAATATTTGTCCTTTTGTGTCTGGCTTATTTCACTTACTTAGCATAATATCCTCAAGGTTCATCCATGTTGTAGCCTGTGTCAGAATTGTCTTCCTTTTTAAGGCTGAATAATATTCTACTGTATGTACAGACCACACTTTGTTTATCCTTCATCCATCAATGAACACTCGGGTTGCTTCCACCTTTTGGCTATTGCGAATAATGCTACTTTGAACAGGGATATGGAAATGTCTGTTCAAGTCTCTGCTTTCAATTTGTTGGGTATATACCTAGATGTGAAATTGCTGGATCAAATGGTACCTATGCAATACTTAGTTTCTGTTTTCTTCTTTTTAAATCTTACTTTCATAATAGCTGTCCTAATGGGTGTGAAGTGGTAACTTTTAACATGATCCTCCAGATGATTCATATTCACACCAAAGTTTGAGAAGTACTTAGGTCTTTAGAAATCCTGGCAACAGGAAGAGAAGGGGCAGTGAGCCTTCTGAGAAGCAAGGCAGGCATTTGGCTAGAGTGTCATCATCAATAGTAGATGGATGAGAAAAGTTTGACCACCCCCAAAAAGAAATTTTTTCTTTTGAAGAATAGTCTTAACCCACCTACTAAGAAGTTGGTAGGTGGAAAAGAAACAGGGAAACTGTTTCTGACCTTGGTATCTGCCCTGAGCTGGGTCAAAGCAAAGAAAAAATTCTTCAAACCAAATTACCCCACAACAGTCTTGAACAGTGCTTTGCAATGTCCAAAAGGGGAAAAAAGTTTCCTTTTTGGCAATGTCTGGCTAAGTGAGTATAGTGAGACACAGGTGAGGAAAACTAATGCCAGTTATGACTGAGAGGAGGGAAGGAAGCAAGGGAGAGGAGACCTGTAAAAGGGTGGACCTATGAGCCTACGACCTTGGGTTTCCCTCCACCTGAAACCTTCCTTAATACTTAGATTCGTATTCACATAATTTTTGAATGGGCAAATAAATGCATTGGTAAGAAATTGGAGAAATAAAATGGGACTCAGGCTTTCGACTGATGAAATTGCGACCCCTAGTGGTCTTTCTCTGCACTTTCAAGTCATAAGAGATTAGTAGCAAAGGTAAGGAAAGGACAGGTGGTGGAGGTCCGTGACAGTCTTAATTCACTAAAATTGGCTGGATTGGGGAGAATTTTGAAAATATTCCCCTTAATCTCATTTCCTATGGTAATCTGGACGCTGGCAGTATTTTCCGCAATGAAGAGTATCATTTCTTGAGTGCTTCCACATCATACCACACTCCTCTGAACCACACAGAAAGGTTTTATTGTTATTGTTGTTATTATTACTATTCTTATTTAATGGTGGAGGAACAGAGGCTCAGAGAGATTAAGTGACTTTTCCAAGGCCACAGACTCCACTCTTGAACCACAGCTGCTTTCAACACGTAAGCACATAAGAACATAACGGAAAAGAAACGGTAAGATCATTGGAAGGAAAATCCATGTCCCCTTACTTAAGTTCTCTGCCGTGCAAGGGGGAAGCAGAGATATACACTCTAAAATAACTTTATGTAATTTTTGTACCATACAAATTATAAAAATTATTTGTAGAAAAATTAGAAGACACAAGTAGAAAAAAAAGGAAAACAAAGTGATTTATAATGCCACCATGCAGGCTATTTACTATTTGCGTTTTGTTGAATATTATCCAAGACTTTTTACTATGTATATATAATTATATCATTGTTTTCTTAAGAAAGAATAATAATCTTTGTCATTGTTCACTGAGGCATTGTATTTGTATGTATGTATTACATCCCTAGAAAAAGAATCCCAGGATTTTCCCTCCTGTGTGTTTTCATCTTGCTTCTTCGTGGTCCCTGATGTCAGCTGAGGTCATTAGTACGATGAAACCAAACTGATGGGATAGAAGCAGATTGTTCTGTCCTTTTTCTATATCATCGACTTGCACACCAAACTGGAGCTCCACACTTACTTAACCTGCCTGTGAGCTTTGCAACCATTTCCCCAGCTCTGTGACAGTTAATGGTTTCACAATCGCCAATGTAAGCACCTTTCATCATCAGTTAGAAACCAGACGATGACTTTGGAGCAGGGCTAGTAAGAACCTGGTGTTTAGCTCTCTTCTCAACCTGGTGTTGATGCTCCTGAGAGCAGTGGCCAGGATGTTCATGCACACCATTACGGTGCTACAGAAAGATGCTAGAAAGAGCGTGATAGTCTTTCATAATCTACTTTTCCCATTACTATATCACAACATTCTAAAAGCTGCCTTTAACATTTTTCAGTGGCTTTATTCATAATAGTCAAATACTGGAATACCACCAAACAGCCAAATAGCCACCAATCAGTTGAATGAATAAACAGTTTATGATATATATGTATGATATATATTTATATGTATGTATATATATGTATCAGAAAATTTACCACTTTAACCATTTTAAGTGTACAATTCAGTGGCAATAAATACATTCACATCATTGTACAATCATCAACACTATCCATTTCTAGGACTTTTCATCATCCCAAACTGTAATTCTGTACCTATTAAACAATCTCTTCCCTTTCTCCTCTCCCCTCAGCCCTTGGTAATTTCTATTCTATTTTCTTTCTCTATGAGTTTGACCACACATTAGAATCAAATCATGTGGTATTTGTCTTTTTGTGACTGGTCTTATTTCACTTAGCATAATGTCTTCCGAGTTCATCCGCGTGTCAGAATTTCATTCCTTTTGATGCTGTATAATATTCCCTTGTATGGCTATGCCACATTTTGTTCATCCATTCATCCACTGATGGACATTTGCTTTGTGCCTTTAACTTTTCAAGTGCCTTTTCTTGCCATCCATGTAATTACAAAGCCATGAGAGTATCAAGGGGCGATGTGTCTCTCATTTGTGAGCCCAGCATATGGTGGTGGAAAGACACAACATTAAGTGAATGCCTCAAGGAAATTGCCCCAAGTTCTTAAATTTCTACCAAAGGCTGAAAAAAATACACCCTATCTTAAACAGTGTTCTGCTGGGCACTGTTGGAGAAAGCATTCAAAGTAAACCAGAGAATCTTTTGTTGATCTGTAGCAGACCATGGTGTATGCTGTATGTGGTTTTGACCTTGAGACTTTGGCCAAAACATAAATGAATTGAAGCAGTACTGAGAAGGAGACGACTGGGAGGCTTAAGGAACATCTTTTGAAGTTCGATAGAATAATTTAGGACGAACAAAAGTATACAAAAAGGTAATAAAAATGTAGTGGTAGTTACTTTAAAAAGTAGTTGAGGTTAAACTACTCATTAATATTTGTGGCATGAGTAGAGGAATGAATCTAAATTAATCCAGGCCCACAATAAATCTTCACCTACCGTGTACTCATTTTAAAGAGTGATTCCCTCTCTGTGATCTCATTTGGTTCAGTCCTGGTAACAACCAAGTGAGTCTGGCAGGGAAGGAATCACTCTCCCAAGTGCACAGATCAGGAAACCAAGGACCAGGGAGGTAAAGTGATTTGTGACACTCTGCAAGAAATAGTGTTGGGCTTGGAGGCCAGAGTTCTCTGGGCTCTGCCACCTGGAGCTCCTAAGCTTCTCCCGTGACACCATGGTATGGAGATTAAGGTGCAGATTCCTGATCTTTAGTGTCTGATGTAGTACAGAGTAATCTCTCTCTCTCCACTGGGTGTCCCCAGAGACCACATCAGAGATGCTCAATGGACAAACCACAGCCCAGCCCTCTCTACCACTTTTGTGTCTACTACACCTCTATATGCCTCAGCGATAAGAGTTTGTCTATGGATATTGTCTAAAATATGGAGCCATCTCTCCTTTTCCTCTTCTATAAAAATGCTGGGTTGACTCTGAGGGTAACCTTTAAATTCAAGGCTAAAATGCAATAATCCCTCCCCCCGCCCCCAACAACAACAATTTAATATTTTTAAATCGCAAGATATTTTACAATCAATGTCAAAAGAAACGTTCCTGCCGCCACTTCCCCTGCCCTGTCCTCTGAATTGTTATCGAATAGACCTTGTCTTTGAATTGAAGACACCACTAAGCCCCTCGGGGCGTGGGAGAGACGGGGGTGGGGGTGGGGTGGGGCAGGAAAAGAACTGCTGGTGAGAGTCTGGCTGGGCTTTCCCTGCTGACGTGGATCCCATCACTCTGTTGCTGGTGAGACGGGATCTTGACTGTTCACCCAAGTCCCAAGCCCAGGCTGAAACCTTTATGTGTGAAAAGGGCTTGACATGAAATACACCAAAACATACACTTAGGAGCTATGCAACAGCAATTCCACTCCTGGGCGTTGGAAAGAGGACTGAAAGCGCGCTCACAGGTAGCCGGAATGGGAAGCGCGGCATAGGGAAGGCCGTCGGCGGTAATGTAAGGGCGATGTGTAGACCAGAGGGGTGACAGAGTAATCGGGGGACCACTTCATAAACTATATAAATGTCTAGCCAATGATGTACTGTGTACTTGAAACTAATAATAAAATAAAATAAAATGATAAAAAAAAAAAAGAAAAAGAAAACACGTTCACACAAAAGCTTGTTCATAAATGTTCACAGCAGCATTATTCATAACAGCCAAAAAGTGGAAACAACCCAAATGTCTATCAACTGATGAATGGATAAACAAAAGGTGGTATATGCACACAGTAAAATATCGTTTAGCCTGAATAAGGAAGAAAATTCTGGTGCATCCTACAACACAGTTGCACCTTGAAAACACTGTGCGAAGTGAAAGTCAGTCACAAAAGATCATATATTATATGACTCCATTTATATGAAATGTCCGCAATAGGCAAATCCATAGAGACAGAAAGTAGATTAGTGGCTGCGGGGTTGGGGGTCAGGGAAATGGGAGTGACTGCTAATGGCCATGGGGTTGCTTTTTGCGGTGATGAAAATATTTCGGAATTATGTAGCAGTGATGGTTGCACACTTCTGTGAATATACTAAAAATCATTGAATCATAGACTTTAAAATGATGAATTTTATGGTATATAAATTGTATCTCAATAAAAAAAATTTTCAAAACAATAAGTGCTGTGTAAATAACTAAATAACTTATACCTCAAAATAAATGATAATAAAATGGAAGGAAGCTTTTGCAGCTTTCTCTTGGACTCTGGAAAGCTGGGCAGGAAGCACGTCTTTACCCAGAAGGTAGGACAGACTCCTGTGAAGCCAGAGTCTTTCAGCTTCCGGTGGGGAGATCGGCGTAGCTGGAGAGAGCCCACGCCATCGCGAGGCATCTAGCACCCCTAGGTCCTTCGTAACACACGAATTCCTTCTAACATACCTGACGCACTGTCATCTGACACAGGAAATGGGGTTTCTGAGTGACTCCAGTGGACAGGATCAGGTGGATGAAGTGACAAGAAGGCACAATCAGATCAATAAGAAGAAAGACCCCTGAGAGACTGGGGCCGTCCAAACACGGTGTGAGGGCCCAATCTGGGCTGCGTTCAAGCAAAGCTGGAGAGCCACTTCTGGGACCTTGGGCATGTATGTATTCTCCTAACAGCAGAATGCATGTTCCAACTCTGAGGTCCTAAGTGTCTATACGAAGGAAGAGGGAAAACAGAAAAAAATACACCCGTGTGAAGGGAGGGTCAAGAGGGGGATGTTGCCAGAGTCCGTGAGAGGAGTAAGTGTGGGGCAGCTCCCTCTCTGTTTGAAGGTGGCTGTTTCTCAGCAGGTGGGCATTGACATGAGGAAGTCATAACTGTTAGCAGAGCCAGACTGTAGACTGACCCTGTTTGAGGGGAAACGTTGTTCAAACTCAAACCCTTGAGTGCTATCAGGAAGTCTCATGCAATGACTAAACACAATGCCTCTGGATTCAGCCAGTCCTGGATTCAAATTCTGATCTACTGTGTGACCTTGGGCAACGCATTAAGATCTCTGGGTCACCTTTACCCTGATTAAAAACACTGGAACAACAGGATCTGCTTCACAGATTTGTTCTAAGGATTACATGAAATAAGGTACAGTCCTTAGCCCTAATGTACATTAACAGTAGCTGTTACAAACTGAGCTAAACAAATTTCATTATGCACAAACTATTAGGTTGGTTTTGGTAGATGTAGGTAGCTCCCAAACATTATGGGCTGTAGAGGGCTAGCTGCCTCCCTCACAATTTCATACAAGTTTCAGATCAAATTCTGCCACATTTTAGACATTCGTTAGATATACTTTTATCAGCAAGTAGACACAAAATCTGTTCTCAAAGCTGATCTCAGCCCTGTCTTTTCAGGTGCTTGAACCAGGCCTTGCATGAAAGGTTTGCTTGAGGGAAATTCACAGTCTACAAACAGGATCAGATTAACCTTACAGCTTTGAGCAAATCAAATTCTTTAACATTATGGCTGAACACAGGACCAAGTTAGGGTATATCCTCAGGTACTATTCAGAAGGTGAAATGTACAGGCGGCAGAAGATGCTTCCTCTCTGCCATGCAAGGGTGAGAAGTGACTGTTCACTATTTTAGCCAATATACATACCTTCAATACCATTAATTTTAAGGACGAAACTCATTTCTGAGTCTATTAACAAGCCACATTTCCCTCTTCCATGAAAACCTGTCTCATATCCTTATTATGCTAATTACAACGCTCTGGCAATAATGGGAGATAATAATGACCTAAGCCCTCAGAGTAGCGGTAAATGTTTGATTAAACACTAGCTGGTCACTCCTGTCCTGTGTATTCTTGATTAAGGCATTCACCTTTCCCAGAGCACGGTTTAAATGAACACATATTTACTATCACACTGTAAACCACAAACATCTGAGAGCTGACTATATTTCTGAAATAGAGATTCACCCGTAGTAGGAGCTAACCACCTCTGTTAGGGAACGCCTCTAAGAGCTAGCCATTCCTTTACATCCTTAAAATCTTTCTCTCATTTAGGAGGATCTCATGACAATCCTTTGAGGGGTGGGCTATGACTCCCACTTCATCAATGAGGAAACTGGGGTTCAAAGCCACAAAGCTGTAGGATATTTGGCAGAAATCAAGTGAAGAAAAAAAGAAATGAGAATCTCCCTGTAAATGCGGTGTCTCATATTGGGTGGGGAGCGAGACAGAGATTATGTATGCACTCTCCCCTCTGTCTCCTGCAATAAAAACAAACAAACAAACAAACAAACAAACAAACAAACAAAATCCTTCCCTTAGTAAATAAGAATCCCTCATCCACTCACATAATCTACTGCATCTCATTTACCTCCATCTGAGTGTTAATTTCATACTGTCACTTGACTGCAGAGGGATGCGCTCTCTTCCCGCTGCCCGGCTGAGGACCTTTAGGATCTGTGCATGCTGCCCTGTCCACGCTCAGTCCCAGACCACCTCCATCTAAAATTACAGCAAACCAGGGCTAGGGTTACTGCACTTAGCACTGAAAGGCCACCTCATTCCAGCCTTTTAAAGCCAGGCAGCTAATCACTCATCGCTTGCCAGTTGGCTGGTGTATTTTAGGCTTGCTTTGTTTCTGCCAGGGCTGAAAACAAGGAAAGGGTGAGGGGCCATCAGAAATGGAACAGGCTGAGCAGGACTGGAGGATATGAGTGACATGGGAATTTGGAGAACCAACATCCCCAGGGTGTTAGGACTTCTGGACAGGTGTGAGGGTCTCCACAACCGACATCATGCATGCGACCAAGGGCCTGCATACACTGTCCCTAACTGGGATTACTGAGGGCCTACTATGTGTGGGGCATTTTAAAATGGGAACTTCGACACAGTCCCTGTCTTGAAGGGGAGCTTTGTCGTTGGGAGATAAGATATGTGTCCCCTTAATTTACTCCCAACACTCTCAATCAACCTGCTCCTCCCTCCTCTTCCAGCCTCCATGGAAGACACTCCCATTCACCTTCTCACCTAGTCCAAGGTCCTAGGTGTCAGCACAGAGTCTCCTCTCTCCTTCGCCTCTTACATCTGATAAACTGTCAGATCCTACAATTGCTATCTCCTTTCCTTTCTCATTTCCGTGACTCATTGTTTCTCACTTGGACTATTGCAATAGTCTCCCTACTAGTTTCCCTGACTCCAGGATCAGCCCCTTAACCCACCCCCTCCCCACTGTAGCCAGAGCGATCCCTCTAAAATACACATCTGACCATGGCATTTCCCTACTGGAAATCCTTCCCATGCCCACAGAATCAAGTCCCAGCTCTCTGTTAATTCAGTTACTCTCAATAAATATTTGATGACTTTCCCTGTACTAGGCACTATGCTAGGAGAAAGTTACAGATGTGAACAAAATAGAAATGGTCTCTGTCCTCGGGAATTTTGCAGACTAGTAGGGGAGACTAACAAAACAAGTAAACAAAAAACCATACATGATATCAAACTGTGATAACAGCCCCCAAGTAAAGGGACTGGGGACTGGGACTGAGCATCACAGTGGGTGCCTTCTTGAGACAAAGCATTCAGGGAAGGCATTCTGAGAAATGAAGAATGCAAAGGAGGTAGCCATGTGAAGAGTGGACAGGGCATAGAAGATGGGCGCCCTTATTAGAAGAGGAGATCAGGACAGACGTACACACGTGGAGGGAAGAATGTGTGAAGACACAGTGAGAAGAAGGCCATCTATAAGCCAAGACCATCTACAAGGCCTCAGAATAAACCAACCGTGCTGACACCTTGATCTTGGACTTCGAGCATCCAGAACTGTGAGAAAACAAATTTCTGTTGTTTAGGCCACCAGTCTGTGATACTTTGTCATAGCCCCTTGAGCAGACTAAGACAGGTAGGATGTCCACTTAAGAGGCTGTTGAAGAAGTCAAGCTGAGAGAAAGATGATGGTGGCTCATTCCAGGGGGAAAAGAGGGTGATGGAGCAAATTGGATGGATTCTAGAGAGAGCTTAAAGTACAGTCTGTAGAACTAGGCGATGGTCTCCACGAGGGGTGAGGAAGGCGGAGGGATCAAGGATGGTTGGGTCAGGCCGGCCCAAGCAGGATGATGGTGTGCCTGAGATGAGGAAGGACTAGGGAGAAACAGGGGTGGAAATGGACGCAAGGCTCCTTGTCATGACCTCCATGGAATTCTGTTTTCAATGACAATGAAGATAACATTGGCTGCTCCCTGCAAATAAACAAATTAAATCAAATAACCCGACATAAAGGTTTTAAAATAACTGATAGACTTTATTTTTGGAACATTTTTAGATCACAGAAAGATTGAGCAGCTAGTACAGAGAGTTCCCATATATCCACTCCTCTGTACACGGTTTCCCCTATTAGTTCCATACACATTTTAAAACCAAAGGAAATTGTTCCTAGAGTCGCAACAAAACCTATGCACGTCTACCCGTTTCTTCCCCAACACAGAGACATGGTTTTAATGTGGGAAAACGTCACAGGGACACGACACTGAGCACAACCTGCCCCTAGCTCTCTCTTCACCCCCTATGTCACCAACTTTCATTTACAGAACCAGTTTTCCTTTCCATTTACAGAACTAGTTTTACTTTTCTTCCTTTAGCCTGGCTAACTCCTATTCATGCCTCAAAACTTGGCTCACATGTCTCCTCCTCCTGTTTGGGCCAATAGCACTCTGCTCAAGCTGCAGGTTATCCCTTCCCATCTCAGAGGGAGGGAAATGATTTTTATGAATGTGCCTCCACCATGACGCTATCACCAACTGAAGGGCAGGGACCCTGGCTCATTGTATCTCTTCCTAGTGCCCAGCACAGTGCTTGATGATAATAAATACTCCATAAATATTGTTTTGGACTGAACAGAAAATGATTGGTGCCATTAAAAAAAAAAAAAGGGGAAAGAAAAAAGTGCTCTGGGATTCAGAACCTAATAAACTCAAAGCTAGTCAGCAAGATCGCCTGCTAATTACAGACCACAACCAACTCCAGGAAGAGGAATTGCATGTTTTATTGCAGAAGGTACTTAGAGGATCCAGAAGGGCGGGCAGTAACGGGAGCAGCTGCTTGGGGTGAGCTGTTGTCTAACATGTCAGCGCTGGGTGTGTGCTGAGTGCTGAAAGGAAAACAGATCATCTTCTGTGTGAATGGCACATACCCCGACCCCTCCATTAGAGTGACCTATTGTGTGTGAATGGGAATTGGACATGTAATCTATAGATTGGGGTTGAATTTGATTTTGTCCACCTGGTAAATGAGTGTTGGTTAAATGATCTATCTTATCCCTGGAGATCATAATTCCACTTAAGTGGTAACTGGGTCTTGTGAAGCTATTTGAATTCTTGTAACTCCTATAATGTTCTCACGTTATACACCCTGTGTTATACGTTTGTCGTGTTCGACAAATAGGTTCTACTCAAGTTCTTGCCATGAACTGGCTGTGTGATTTTGGAGAAATCATGTAACTTCTCTGGCCCTCCATTTTCTGTCTGGGGGCACTGAAATGTTCTATTTACCTTCTCCAGAAAACTCCAGAGAGGAGAGCCTGGAAACAAAGCAAAGAGCTCAAGTAGAGAATCCACCTTTAACATCCTACACCTTCCTTGCTGCTGGCATCCTGAGGATTTCTCCTTGATGTGAATCAGATGAGTGACTCTTTGCTGGCTTCCCTCCCCTCCCTAGCGTTGTAAAAACTCTGTGTATGTGTGGAGGTGGCGGGGGTGGGGGGTGACTTTTCTCTAACCAAAGATCACTGATGCACAGAAAAAAGTATTATGGTTTATACGCACACACCAAGAGCAATTTAATATACCTTCTGTTTTCATGAGAGAATTATGACTGGTTCAAGTTGTCTTATTAATAAATATAAATAATAGAATAAATAAAGCTATTTTAATTCCATATTCTAAGTCAGTGGATGAAAAGAAAGTGAGGAAAGAAAGAAAGGAAAAGGAGAGAGGAAGAGAGAATGACAAGCAGAAGCTTCGAGAGGAAGAGGCAGAGAGGGAGTGAGGCAGACGTGAGAGAAGGAGGAAATACAGGGAGAAGAAAAGATAGGAGAGGAGAAGAGAAAAAAAGGAGAAGAGAAAAGAAGAGACGAGAGGAGAAGAGAAGGAAGCACAAAGAGAGAGAAAAGAGCATCGGGGGAAACAGAAGAAAACAGTTCAAAGGCTAGAGCTGGTCTAGCTTTTGATTGGCTAGCCCAGCTGTCTGTCAGCACCTGCCCTCACAGTGTATGTCTCTAATTCATCCCTGTCTACAACTCAAGGCTTCATCTGCACTTTTAGTAATTTGAGGATTAAACCCTCTGTAGGAATTGCAGCCAGTTAAGGGAGGAACTCTTCTGTGGGCTGTGGGGACGGTGACAGGAGCACTATTTGTGCCAGTGCCTGAGGAAATCAAGTAAACTCATTCAGAGGGCTGGACTTTCTCTCCCCTGGATAGAGGCCAAGCCACCTATTGATTGATGAATTTTTCCCTAGATAGTGGTTATTTTGGTATCCTGTAAAGGTAGTCGTCATTTCCATTTAGTGTCATGTTATTCAAGGAGTAGAGAGGGATTAATAGATGAATGTGACAACAAAGCCTCCAGGTTTGGTTGTGGGGTGTGTTGACTGAACAAGCAGGCCCAAGTGGCCCTCATATCCATGTACCAATCCAGGCACTTGGCAAAGCCGTGTCCACATGGAGGAAACGATGGCTTTTGCTAATGTGCCCCAAAGGGGCCAGTGGTCTCATGTGACCCAGAGTCCATGTGAAGTAGGTTTGCTTGTTTATCTGAATGAAGGCTGCGAGATTGTGGGCAACTCTGGAGGCTAAATCTGCACATGAGATACTCAGATTAAGAGACCTACTCAAGGGCACATAAGAGAAGTAAAATTGGAAACTTATCACAATACCAGGCAGAGGTGTGCCAATGAACAAAAGACTGTAGAAGCTAAGAATAGACATCAGTTTTAGAGACTCTGAGTCAGATGCTCTTGCTGACTCTCTGAAGAGGAATTTGGGGCTGTTGCCAAGGCCTTCTCTTATCTGATTTTGGTCACTGTCAAGCATGGGTGGGTCATCCTTAAAGGACTAGCAGGGATAGGGGATCCAGAGAATCCACGTTCTTCCAAAGAAGCCTGGGAGATGATGGCATCTCTGAAGCCTGAGATATATGTATGGCCTTGGGTTCCTGGCAGACAGGTAAGGGTGCTGACAGATGTCCTCAGACACAACATCCATAAGAGCTGTGTATCTCCCTGTGACCATTAGAGGGTGCAGGCAGGGCACTGCTTCTCTGCTTCTAGAGATGCTAAACTGATGGGATCAGTGGGCAGGAGAAAGTAAGCATTGAAGTGAAGTGGTCGACAGTTGGTCAGTGTGTCTCAAAGAATTTCCCGGAGAAGGCAAATCATTTCAATTCCCTGCTCTGATACTAGCTGCATGACCTTAAACAGCTGTTTTATCTCTCTGAGCCCTCAGTTTACTCATCTGTAAAATGGAGCTACTATGACTTGGGGCTACAGAATTATCAGGAGCCTTCTAGAATGTCCAGTACGTTGCCTGGCACTTTAAGCAGCTGGGCTATAGTTTATTATTATAAAAATCCTACTGTGGATTCGGGGAAGGTATCTGAGCCCTGGAGAGAGCCCCTGAAGAGATTCTGAGTTGTAACTTCTTGGTGGAGGTGGTGTTCCTCCCAATAGCCCCCGTTACTAAAGTGTGCATGCTCACAACCTTGGAGGTATTTTTTGTTTACATTCCCAAGAGTACTGTGTACAAAATTAAACACAAATTGGGGGCACGCAGAGTGCAGAGCTGGGAGAGGGGATGTGGGAAAGGAAACTTGCCAGAGAAGAAGAAGGTCTTGTGGTATGGGCAAGGACAGAACATTGAAAAGGAGGAGTGAAATACAGTGAGGAAAATACTTGTTTGGAAGGAACACCAGAAAGCCACTAAGAGGAGGCGTGACCTGGAGACAGACATTCTCCTCTCCAGGATCATTTTCTCATCCTTAAAATGGGGAAGTTGTGCTGATTCCTTCTAGCTCTGACGTTCTCTCATTCCACATGGGGAACCAAAGGGAGTGGAAATGCAGGATAATGCCAACATCTGCTCCACGGCATATTTCTAGTTGTTCATTCTTTTGTCAAATGTGCATTAAAAATACAGCATGTTCTAGGCACTGTACTAAGGTGCTGGGAGAAAATACTGGACAGAGAAGACAAGTGTTACCTGTCCTTAAGAAGCCACGCCTCTAGTGGGCAATGTAGGTGCCTTTTCTTTTACACTTTCAGTCTGAGAAGGCAGGGAGATGTTAAGGATTAAAGAGAAAGAACTCTGGGTCTGACTTATGTATTGAATCCCTCAAGTTTCTGCTGACTGCTGAACTCGCGCCCAATATCAACTAGGAAATATTTGGCAATGTTTAAAACATGAATAATTTTAAGAATAATCTACTTTGTTTACAATTTATTTACAATTGCAATTTATATTTTCTAAGCATTTTCTCCTAAATGCTTTCATTTATATCTATCTGTGTAGGCAATACAAAAGAAGCATAAAATGTGGGCATTACCCTCGAGGAGCTTATTTTCTAATTGAACACAGAGATAATGAGACAATTAATAAAACCATTTGGATCAAGAGCTAAATTTTGCAGGTGAGGCCATTTCATCTACATTAAGAGAATGTGACACACCATCGCTGTGAGCTGTGGTAGCTGGAAAAGACTTCATAATTGGGACAGTAAGGAGATTGTATGGATTTTTTTTTTTTTAAATGAGAAATTTGGTTGATTAGAGTTCACTAGTGGTCTTGAGAGTATGTTAGATCCTATGCACAGTGAGGAGCCATAGTATGATTGAGAAAATTTTGGTATATTTGATTAAGAGGCATTTGGAGAAAATGAACCTGGTGATGGTATGAGGATGGGGTTTATGAGAGATCTGCCCAATCCAAGGTGACAAGTTAGGAGGCAATTATAATAAAGTGCTTAGGTTTTAGAATCAGACAGACCTTGATTTGAACCCTGGAGTCTGTCACTTAAGAACTGGGTGTCCTTGAACAAGGTATTTATATTCTCAAATTTTGATTTCTTTACTCATAAAATGGAGATCATGGCACTTACTTTTCAGGGTAGTTCCAGTATTAAATAAGTCAGAATATGCAGAGCCCAGTGCCTGAAATGTCTTAGGTGTCCCATCAATGTTCGTTATCTTATTCCTTCTGCTTTAAGTAAAGAGAGACTCTCGGGGAAATCATTTGTCGACTGACTGGTTCCAATCAAACAGAAGAGAAAAAGCAAAGGTGATGTCATTGGCAGAAGTTGAGACGTGAGTAGTTTGGGGAAATGATGATGAACTTTAGATGACAATGGTATAAGTACGAGTAGAATTATCCCCTAGGCATTTGAAAATATGACATTAGAGGGAGACCTAGCTAAATCTGTAGCTTCAGAGCCTCATAGTGTAAACGTGATAGTTGACATTGTGTGCGCAATAACAAGCTTGAAGAAAAGTCGGAGACTTGGAGGATTGTATTAAGTGGAGCTGGAGAAAGAAAAAGAGTGACTACTCTTTGAGAAAGAAGATGATCGGGAGAGCACAGAGTGTCAAAACCACAGTGAGACTTTCCAGGAAAAAAAAGTCATTATGCCAAACACTGAAGAGAGGTAATAAAGCACAAGCCTGACGCCATCTGATCTCAAAGAATGAGTCTCAAATAATTAAGGAAAGTGGCAGGACTTTAACTTCTCAGGAGTGCTGGAGAAGGGAATCAAGCATCAGGGAAAGACTTAAACCAGCTGACCACAAAGGTAATTTCCATCTGAGCATCAATATTCACCACTTGGGAGGTAAGCAGCATTCAGACTGAGAGAAAGGGAACTAGCTGATGAAGACAAATACTCAGAAATCCGACTCCCAAAGAAGGGGAGGAAAGGGCACCAGTGTTATGAGAAGGTAATATGGAGAGATTGCTACATGTTTGTGAAAGGAAGAAAGGTAGAGAATATTAAATCGTAGGGTAGGGGATCTCAGAACTCCAAATAAGAAGCTCTAATTTTAGAAGTACGAAAGAAATTATATCTAGACTTTAAAGGGAAGTGTTACTTTTAGAGAGAATGAATACTTATTTCTCTGAAGACTAAGGAATAAAAATATAAATTGAAGAGAATGGGACTCACAAAGGAGAGTCTCCCAGTGGGCCTCAGCCTTCTCAGAAGAGTACAGGAAGATAGAAGTGTTTAAAGGCTTAGAAAGAGGGGAGGGACTTCCTGTGGAGAATACACCAGAATAGCCCAGGCACAGAAGACATGGGTGAACTACAGAACACCCACTGAAGAGTGACCAGGAGGCTGAGGACAGTCAAAGAAACCGAGGCTATTTCAGACCTAGAGAAGGGAAGGTCTGCATGGGATTCAATGGCTGGCTTCAAATATTTGAAGAACTGACGTGCAGAAGGAGTAGATATCAGTGGGAATAGGAAGAGCACCTGATGGAAGCTGTAGGAGGCAGATTCCACATGAACATAAGGCAGAACTTTCTCACACTTAATAGGGTGGAGAGGTGAGTGGTTCCCCTGGGTGATGTCCAGGAGATGTGGGACAGTTACTTGCCTAGAATGCTGCAGACAGGATTCAGTATTAGCAAAGACTTGGACTTTGGTGATTTCTTAGCCCCTTCCCACCAGCACAGC
>NW_011889129.1:707963-734353 GCF_000151845.1 Pteropus vampyrus | reverse complement strand
GCACAGTGAGGAGCCATAGTATGATTGAGAAAATTTTGGTATATTTGATTAAGAGGCATTTGGAGAAAATGAACCTGGTGATGGTATGAGGATGGGGTTTATGAGAGATCTGCCCAATCCAAGGTGACAAGTTAGGAGGCAATTATAATAAAGTGCTTAGGTTTTAGAATCAGACAGACCTTGATTTGAACCCTGGAGTCTGTCACTTAAGAACTGGGTGTCCTTGAACAAGGTATTTATATTCTCAAATTTTGATTTCTTTACTCATAAAATGGAGATCATGGCACTTACTTTTCAGGGTAGTTCCAGTATTAAATAAGTCAGAATATGCAGAGCCCAGTGCCTGAAATGTCTTAGGTGTCCCATCAATGTTCGTTATCTTATTCCTTCTGCTTTAAGTAAAGAGAGACTCTCGGGGAAATCATTTGTCGACTGACTGGTTCCAATCAAACAGAAGAGAAAAAGCAAAGGTGATGTCATTGGCAGAAGTTGAGACGTGAGTAGTTTGGGGAAATGATGATGAACTTTAGATGACAATGGTATAAGTACGAGTAGAATTATCCCCTAGGCATTTGAAAATATGACATTAGAGGGAGACCTAGCTAAATCTGTAGCTTCAGAGCCTCATAGTGTAAACGTGATAGTTGACATTGTGTGCGCAATAACAAGCTTGAAGAAAAGTCGGAGACTTGGAGGATTGTATTAAGTGGAGCTGGAGAAAGAAAAAGAGTGACTACTCTTTGAGAAAGAAGATGATCGGGAGAGCACAGAGTGTCAAAACCACAGTGAGACTTTCCAGGAAAAAAAAGTCATTATGCCAAACACTGAAGAGAGGTAATAAAGCACAAGCCTGACGCCATCTGATCTCAAAGAATGAGTCTCAAATAATTAAGGAAAGTGGCAGGACTTTAACTTCTCAGGAGTGCTGGAGAAGGGAATCAAGCATCAGGGAAAGACTTAAACCAGCTGACCACAAAGGTAATTTCCATCTGAGCATCAATATTCACCACTTGGGAGGTAAGCAGCATTCAGACTGAGAGAAAGGGAACTAGCTGATGAAGACAAATACTCAGAAATCCGACTCCCAAAGAAGGGGAGGAAAGGGCACCAGTGTTATGAGAAGGTAATATGGAGAGATTGCTACATGTTTGTGAAAGGAAGAAAGGTAGAGAATATTAAATCGTAGGGTAGGGGATCTCAGAACTCCAAATAAGAAGCTCTAATTTTAGAAGTACGAAAGAAATTATATCTAGACTTTAAAGGGAAGTGTTACTTTTAGAGAGAATGAATACTTATTTCTCTGAAGACTAAGGAATAAAAATATAAATTGAAGAGAATGGGACTCACAAAGGAGAGTCTCCCAGTGGGCCTCAGCCTTCTCAGAAGAGTACAGGAAGATAGAAGTGTTTAAAGGCTTAGAAAGAGGGGAGGGACTTCCTGTGGAGAATACACCAGAATAGCCCAGGCACAGAAGACATGGGTGAACTACAGAACACCCACTGAAGAGTGACCAGGAGGCTGAGGACAGTCAAAGAAACCGAGGCTATTTCAGACCTAGAGAAGGGAAGGTCTGCATGGGATTCAATGGCTGGCTTCAAATATTTGAAGAACTGACGTGCAGAAGGAGTAGATATCAGTGGGAATAGGAAGAGCACCTGATGGAAGCTGTAGGAGGCAGATTCCACATGAACATAAGGCAGAACTTTCTCACACTTAATAGGGTGGAGAGGTGAGTGGTTCCCCTGGGTGATGTCCAGGAGATGTGGGACAGTTACTTGCCTAGAATGCTGCAGACAGGATTCAGTATTAGCAAAGACTTGGACTTTGGTGATTTCTTAGCCCCTTCCCACCAGCACAGCTGAACTCTATAGGCATGCTACAAATTTAATTTAAAGGATCTCAAGGCTGGAAGGGACCATAAAGGTCAACTAGTCTAATGACCCATTTGACTCTTGAACTCCCTCATGAGAAGCTCATCAAGTGATGTGGGACTGTAAAATGCACCCAAGCTAAGCCAGAATTCACCAGTAGCCACTGGAGGCCCTGAGGTTCTAGTTATTTATCATCTGGATAATCTGTAGACCTCCCAGAGAACTCATTGTCAAGATGGTCCGGGTGAAACTTTCATAAGAACCCTTTCAACGAAAGAGGAAATATGTGTGAAGTATTGTAGAATCTTGTATATAATTTTGAGTTGCTCTTCACCCTTATTTCTTACAAAGCAAATGCTGGGTTATTATTCATAGTACAAAAGGACCCCTCACTTTACAAAATAATTCACTTTGGAATACTTTTAAGCAACAAATTTCAGGGATGAACTTAAAATGTAGTCAGTTTCCCACCACCACCCCAAAAAGCAAATGCTCTTTGCACACAACTTTCCAAGAGCTCATGTATCACACAAAGTGAATTTCACTAGTATTACAACATAACAAACACTTTCTCTGCTTAAATGGCCACACACAAGTGCTCAACGATCAGTTTGGGCCCGTCCAAAGGGAGGTTTAGCCGAGGACATCTAATTTGATCCAGAATTTCAAGATCTATACCAGCCAGGGCTCTGTTTACCCAGTGGAGGGAAGTAGAAAACATCAGAAATATTCTCAGTGACTTGGGTGGAAAGTCCTATTGGGGTTGTTGCTACTGTTTACTAGCGGTGTGGCCTTGAGAGGAGTGACTTAATCTCTCTCAGCCTCAGTTTCTATATGTGTAACCAAGAAATACCTAACACACATGGTTATTCTAAGGATTAAAGAGAATGTCTATCAAGTGGCTCACTGCCCGACACATAGTAGCAGGCCCTCTGCTGTCTCTCGGGGCTTACTTTGCTTCTCAACAAACCAGAAGTAGCATACCCAAAAGTTGTTAATACCATTTTATACTAAGCAGAGCCAAGTTGCAAACTAAAATTGAGCCAGCACAAAACCTGGCTGCAGCCTGCTAGGGAATCTCACCATCTCCTTTGGTGGGATATTCCAATAAGTAGCCGTAAAGGAAGAAAGGCACCGATTTTAAGAAGGCATAAAATACCAAGAGCTGTGGGAGATGGATCACTTCGGAACACATGGCCCCTTCCTCATGCTCCGCTAGTCCTGGTCCAGTTCTCAGGGGAGAAGGCTGATTGGGTGGAAGGCATGACTGCAGGGGTGGGGTGGTATAAATAGACCCCTATTACATCTCTCAGTCCCCAAGAATCCCTCCAACCATAATCAGCATCATCTTGACTATGGTTAAGTGGTAATTTTCATAATTTTACTTAAAAGTGAACAAAAGCCTCTTTTAACTACATGCTCAGCAGAATGACTAAAACGAAAAATAAATGAAATAAAAATACTAAGTATTGGGGAGAATGTGCTGCTACTGCTGGTGGGAGTGTAAAATGATACGCCCAGCTTTAGAAAACTGGTTGACAGAATCTACCAAAGTTGGTATTCATACTCCATGACATAGTGGTTACACTCCTAGGTAAATACTGAAAAGAAATGTTTATTACAGTGACCAAAAGACTTAACAGAACTGTGCTGTTTAATACGTGTGGCTCTTTATATTTAAATTCATTATAATTCCAGAAAATTAAAAATCCAAATTCTGAGTCACCCAGCCACGTGCGACTAACAGGTACCATATTGGACAGCCCAGCTACAGAACATTTCCATCACTTCAGAAAGTTCTATTGCATACTGTTCTTGAACGTTTATAGCAGCACTATTCACAACAGCCCCAAACTAGAAACTACCAGACTGCCCATCAACAGAATGGATACATTAATTGTGGTAGATTTGCACAATGAAATACTCTGAAGTTATGAAAGAAAACGATCTACAACATCACTCAGCAATATGGATAAATCTTACAAACGACCAAAGCCAGGCACATAAAAGTACATACTACATGATTCCATTTATTTAACTTTCCAAACCAGGCAAAACTAATCTATCTTGGCTACTGTTAGAAGCGAGGATAGCGGTGACCCAGGATAGCAGGGGTGGTAGTGACACAAAGGGATCACGAAGGAACTTTTAGGGCCTGGGAATGTTCTGTTTCTTCATCTGGGAGCTGGTCTCATGGAGGTGTACAGTTTATGACGATTCAGCGAGCTGTATGCTTAGGTCTTTTCTGTATGTATTTCATACTTCACAAATTTTCTAAACATCCCTTTAGAAAACTCTGCTGTTACTCATGTTACCTATAGTCTAGGTTAGCGGAGAAAGCGTCCTTTCAATAAAGCAAATGTGGTTTTGAGATGACTGCCCCCTCCCTCCCGCAGATGCATCCCCTGGATTTCCTACAGAGGCCTTAGTACCCGCCCAACTCCCCAGAGCGTCCGACCTACGGCCGACGGCTGCGCGCTGGGTCTGGCTCGAGCCCAGGTTGTGATCGTCAGGACGGCCGGCTCTTCATGTTTGGGCTCCCGCCCGGGTTGTTGGCCAGGCTCTCCCGGGGCTCGCCGGTGCGCTCCTTGCCCAGCCGGCTCTGACCGTCCCTGGCCGGTCTGAGAGGCGGCGCCCTGCCCCCACGTCACCAACGCTGCGGTTCCCAGGATCCTTCCCCTTCGCGTGGAGCCAGGCTTCTGCCGAGCCCTGAACCGTCTGGTCACAAAGAATCCGCCGTTCTTCCAGGGCTTGGCCCCTCGCCTTGGGAGAGGGCGCCCAGGGAGTCCCCTTTGGGGCCCTGAACCATGAAGTGAAGGGGGAGGAGGCTGTGATTGAGGCATTGAACCCAACCGCCTCTGGCACGTGTCTTTCTCCAGGGAAGCGCCCGCCCACCCCGCCTCACCCTTGCGGAGATGCGCAGCCCCAGGGTACTCGGGCAGTGCGGGCGAACAGCGGAGCGCGCGACCCCGGAGTAGCCCTGCAGAGAGGGGCTGGGTTTCCCCTGCTGACCCTTTCCTCCCTGCAGTGATGAATTCGAGATGACGCACTGCTCCGCCTCGAATCTCCTTTCACCTTCCCCTTTAGTCGAATTCTACAGACCCAGCCAAAGTCTAAGCCTCTGCAAGGCCTCCTGCCCCTGGCTTGCCAGCAGTGGCTTCAACCAGCCTCTGCGGTGACGCACGCCTGTGGTGTTGGGGTTCTGAATGCTTCCGACAGCCTCGCTCCCCCCGCCCCCACTCCCGCCCAAGACCTGCGAGTGCCTCAAGGGCGGAATAGAGTCCTGGGCTTCTTAGTATTCACAGCGCCTTGCACTGGCCTGTCCTGTAACATTAAAGCAATATACCTGATGCGTACCAGACACTGGCTAAGCTGCATTTTCATGGATCGTCTGATTTAATTTTCAAAGCCAAGGTTGATTAGTACATGAGTGTTTACGTATATAAACATTCGTTGAGTTGTAGGCTTAAAATTTGTGTTTTACTGCAGCTTATAAAAAAACATGAGAGGTGCTATAAACATACCCATTTTATAGAGGAAGAAATTGAGGTTCAGAGTGCTCTTAACTTATTCAAGGTCTCTACCACTGGTCGTGGTGCTGCTGAGGTTAGAATGGAGGCAGCCTCACTCTAGAGTCCAGCCTCTTAACCCTCAAAATTACACTCTGCAGGGGGGGTAAAAAAAGGCCTTCTAGAACCTATTCCACATCACCACCACCACCACCACCACCACCACCACCACCAGTGGTGTGTGGCACTTATTCAGGGAAGCAAGAAAGATCTGAGCTAGCAATAATCTCTGAAATCGTATATCCATCCTTTTCTCTGTCTGAGAGCTCAGAAACCAGAGCCCAAAGGGACAGCTCACTTCGCCTGTTCAAAGTCTCATGGGTCATTAGAATGTCTGCCTGGGTTTTAAGACACCTTCTGGCTCAGGACAATACATTGAAGCAACAATTTGGGTCTGGAAGGGCGTCTTTTCCCCTGCAGAGGGAGCTCAAGGAAGAGGTATCTGTGCTGGTCAAGGGTTTTCACCCTCCAGTGGCCAAGGCCCGGAAACTCTAACAAGAAGCAGTAGGAAAATCCTACAGGGAAGAGATGGGAACTATTTATACCCAGAGACTGAAGGCTCTGGGGAAGAATAGAAAGTGGGAAGAAGCTGGCCCAGGCTGGCTTTAAGTATCTCAAGACACACAAACTGCACGGAAGCCAATCCACAGAACCAGCTGTTTCTTCTATAAGGGTCACACGCCTCTTGTCTACAACTGGAGGCGATGCAGAGTGAAGGAAGATTAACGCAGGCTACAAGGAAGTCAGGCAAGGAAGGTGGGGATCTGGCACTGGGAGCATTGAGAGGCCACGGCCTAGCAAGATACAGCCTAGGTGGGAGAAAATGTTGCTTACTTAGGAAACACCCAGCGGTGGAAGGGCGTCTGCTCCCGGGAGCCTTGGGTTCCTGGTGCGCAGGCGCTTAAATTCAGCCTTAAAGTGAGCGTTTCCCAGGTGCTGGCAGCATCTTGGTCACCTACCGTACTCCTCACCTAGTAAATGAAGGGGAAGTCGAATTGGGTCCCAGATGTAGGTCCGGGATTTATCCTATATATTCCAGCTTTCCACCCCCACCCCGACCGAGTCCTAGCTCTCTTCCCTATCCCCAAGTCCTCCTCAACCCTGAAAATTTGTGTCCTAGTATCAAGATCATTATCAAGTTCTCAGCCTCCTTTCTTAGGTCTTGAGCTGTAGGACAAGGGGCAACAATTCCCTGGGGAAGCTGTGTCCTAGGCCACATCACAGGTTACCAAAGGTAGGAAATTCCTCGGGATCAGGATGGGTTGCAGGTCTTCCGCCAACGATTCCATCAGCTGTCCTGGCTCTGCCCAGGTGAGCCAAGAATCCATCCCTGCATCTCCCTTGCAGTCAGCACCCAATGCCAGCAGCTCCACACCACTAGAACTATCCGCATGGCCCAGAAGGAACCTGGCCCCACAAACAGCTACTGTGTCATCTGTCCCAGAGGAAAAAGATGCCAACCTGCCCCCGCACCCCCCACACACATACGACCTCATTGGGACCTCACGTGGATAGAGAGAGACAAATAAATCTTTGCAGGACACTTGTTATGATATTGGAAAGTACCTAAGACTCTGGTGGCACATTTGAGGGAGTGACTACCTCCACTGGGGTGGTTCAGGAAAGAAGCTTGGCCTTGAAAGAGGAGCAAGAGTTCACCAGAAAGTTGGGGGTGAAGAGTATTCCAGACGGAGGGGAGAGCCTGTGCAGAAGCATGGAGGTGGCAACAGTGAAGTAGTTTGGACTGGCTTCCTTTTTGTCATTCAGGCATCAGCTTAAATGTAGTCTCAACATGGCTTTCTGGACCACCTACTCCAAAAGAACCCTCCCTCCAGCACTTGGTTCTATTTCCGTTTTAGAATTTATCTACTATTTCACATTTATTTGTTTGTTGTCTACCTCCCTGGCTCACAGACTCCTGAAAATAAACCCCATAAGCCTACGGACACGGTTTTTTTTCACCGTCTCTGGCATCCAGAACGTATATGAAAACCTATTTTAGTAGGTGCTCAGTAAATGCTGTTGAATGGATAAATGAATGAATGAGTCGTTAGAAGCTGCAGGCAGTGCGAAAGGTGTTAGGAAGCGAGAATTCCGTCCCCAGTCCTTAGCCTAAGCAACTCATGGGAAGATAATAGCTCCAGAAAAGAAGGCTTCCAGGAAGCGTGCTTGGGCTCCACGGTGGTGAACGTAGTGATGGGAGGCGGTGTACCAGCTTCAGGGCAGCTTTTGAGAAAAGAGAGAACTGGCGGGGAGGAGCTAGGGACCAGCAGTCGGATGCAATAACTCCTGGTCGGTTCCGGGGTCTTTCCGCCTCCAGGGAGGCGAGGGGAGGGAGGGTCTTCGCCCCCCCAGGCACCGCCTCTCTAGTCTCCCGCTAAGTCCTTTCGGATGCGTCCAAGCCTCATCCTGGGCGGTCAGAGGGTTTTAGAGGATTCCCTTTCCTGCCTCCCCTTCGTTCCTCCCCTTCTTTTTCTCTTCCTTCTCCCCACAGTCTCTACAGCTCCCCAGCCCGGCGGCCCCGCAGCAGCCTAGTAGCCCCCGCCCCCTCCTGTAAGGGCGAAATTGCTAAACTTGTAGCAATAATGACCCTGTATTCAGGCCTCCGACTCCCGCTGAAAGTCTCCGCGCCCCGGCCGGCCGGGCCTAATCAGCGCGCCCCTCCCTGCTGCCCGCCCAACCCCCGTCCCCTCTAGCCGCCCCCTCCCCCAGCGCACAAAAGTGGGGAACAAAACCCCCGCGCATTTCTCTGTCCCTCTGTTGAGCAGACTGCTGCACAAAGCCCCCGCTCTGAGAAGCAATGGGGAGCTCGGGGGGGACGTCAATCCCGACGCGCTGGGGTTTTTGTTCGCTTAGGGGACTTCGCCTTCCTACCACACCTTTTGTTCGGGACTCCAATAAAAAGCCATTCTTTCCGCACCTTCCCGGCCCGGAGCCGCCTTTCAGCGAGGCCCGGCCCCACAATGGCGCGGCGCTCTGAGGCCTCCCCATTCACCCGCCTTGGCACGCTCACAATCGGCCGTGTGGCAGCACAGGCCTCGCACAGGCATTCTCCGCAAGTGACAAGGAGCCGCATAAAGCCGCGGCCGCCGGGGGAGAAGGGAGGGCGGCCGAGGGGGAGAGCTCGGCCGCGGCGGGGCGCGGCGCAGCGCCCCCGGGCGCGCTAGAAGCCCCGGCGGCGGCCGAAGAAGGAGCTGCCTTCGCACCGCCTACGGCTGGGCCTGGGGACGAGGTTTCCTTTCCCTGGCAACCCTCGAGGTGGGGCAGTCTAAGCCTTGAACTAACGCAGGCTCAGACACTAGCCCAAGCATCTGGGTAAAACCTGGGGGTGGGGGACGGTGTTACAAAACCCGGACCCTCAAAAGGCCCTGAGTCTCCGACCTGTCCTCCTCACAGGAGTAAAAAGAAATTAAGGAACAAAGCCATGAAGAGACCAGACTTGCAGCTTGGGATCTGGCGCAGGGGAGACCAGGCATGCGATCGCCCGGGGAAGACTGCTTTCCCTTACGCATCTTGTCTTTCTCTGCCCGCCCTATTTAGAGTCCTTCCCCACTCCGGGGGGCTAAACAGAGTCTGTAGCCGGTCAATGATTTGGAAATATTGCACCTTGTTTATTGACTCCTGTAGTGTATGGCAGCGGGTGTGTACACGGCGTGTGAATATAGTTATATATATATATATTATATGTGCTGAGTACAGAATACGAAACAGAAAGGAACCCGGTAACACCTCCCATGGACCGCCAGGTCCCGGATTTGTTCAGACCCCAACTTTTGATCTCGCTCAGCTGGTTTTTCTCGCAGAGTTCTATGCCTCCTGACAATCCGGAGATCCAGGCCGAGGTATCTGCTACGCAGGGCTTGCGCTTGGGAAATGAAAAATCGACTGGGGTATAGCGCTCCGGGCCCGCAAAGGGGACAGAGGGTCGGCAGGGCCTGGGGATTTCTCAAGCCACAACGCCCATTTTTCTCCTTCATGCTTTTTTTTTTTTTTCCTTTGGGTTCTCCGCCAACGCTTTGCGGAGGCCGCGGGAAGGCCGAGGGAGAGAAGCCTCCTCGCTCTCAGAGAACCAAGCGGCAGAGAACCAGAGTCCCAGACTCTCGCACTCCCTTTGAGGCTAGGTCAGGGCCAAAGTCCTCCCCGGCACCCAGAGGCGTTTCTGCCTCAGAGACAGTTTCTGCGACCGGTCCTGGGCATCCTCCTTGCCCCTGGCCTCACGTGAGCTGCGCCCTGGGGCTCTGGGGAGCGAGACATGTATTTCTTCCTTTCTTTTTTAACAAGGAGACCTGGCCCTTGGATCTGGCCTTTCCTGCGTTTCAGTCCGGTGGCGCCAGGCTGAGGTGAGGCGCCTGACGCCGTGCCCCTACCAGGCCCGGATGCCCTGCAAGGTGCCCTGCGCGCACGCGGCCCCGCCTGCAGCACCCTGGTGCAACGGCTGCGCGCCTCCACTGCCTCCGAAGCCGCCCAAGTTGCTCACGTTTACAAAGGGGCCGGCTCCGGCCGCACTGCAGGCGGGTTGCATGGCCGCGGCCGCTGCGGATGCTCCGCCACCTCCACCGCCGCCGGTGCCGGCTGGGTACGTACAGCCGTAGCTGCCGCTGTAGGCCGCAGCGGCGGCGGCGGCAGCAGCGGCAGCGGCGGCGGCGGCAGCCGAGTTCCCATAGCCATAAGCCGGAAAGCTGTTATAGGAGTAGGCGCCCGCGCTCACGCTGTAAGGCGCACCGTAGGCTTGCGCGCCGGGCGTGACGCAAGGCTTGCCATCCCGCACCAGCACCGGCACTGCCACGCGGCGCGGTGGCGGCGGGGGTGCGTGCGCACCCAGCTCTAGAGACTTGTCCTGCCGCTGTCTCTTGCACTTGTACCTGCGATTCTGGAACCAGATCTTCACTTGCGTGGACGTGAGCTTCAGGCTGCTGGCGAGGTGCTCGCGCTCGGGCGCCGAAAGGTACCGCTGCTGCTTGAACCTGCGTTCCAGCTCAAAGACCTGGGCTTGCGAGAAGAGGACTCGAGGCTTCCGGCGGCTGCGTGGCTTGGGCCTCTCGCTCTCCTCCACCGCCTTACAGTCTCCAGCCGCCTCCAGAGGTTTCTTTAACTGGCAGCTTTCTGCGGAAGAAGCAAAACAACAGTGTCCCTTAGATGTTTCCGGCCTCACCACGGCTCCGGGCCCCGGAGCCTTGTGGCCCCTTTTGGTGGCAGCGCAGAGCGTGCGATAGTAAATGCCTAGACTTTTTGGAAAGTTTGTGGCTCCTGGCGCCTTGGAACTCTGCAACAGCCCAAGTACCCTCAGAACACCTGAGGCACGTTCCATAGGGAGGGGTTGTTAGTGAGCGTTTATTTCGAGCTGGAGCATCTGCGAGAGAAGAGATTATCCTGTATTAAATGTGCGGCTCAGCGTGCTACTGACTATTTTCAGGAGGAAAGTTTCAACTACATAATAACTACAGTATTTGCAAACTCGTTTGCCTTCCACTCTGTCACAGATAGCTGAAAGTGTGAGGCATATTGGTATTTGGGGGCCGGTATGCAAGAGTTACACGAAAATCTAATAGGCAATCCCAGGGTGTAGTGCTTGCGTATTGCCCAGGGACTAATTTTTGCTTTTAAAAGACTGCTTGTCCACTGCTAAATGTCTGTGTGACAATGTCTGTACTACCTTAGAGAGAAAAATAAATTTGATTGATTTAGACAGTTTTACGTCGATTTTAGGCCCAGGGGAACTGTCAGAGTGTAGGCCTTGGCTTCTACCACATCGAACCGCCTCTTGGGGAAAGAGATTTTTTTGATTGTGTCTCCTCAGTAACAAACACTTCCTTGGAGGCTTTATTCAGTTGTCCGATTTTCCTACCCTAGTCACCTCCCATCCGATGTCAGCGGTCGGGATCTCGGACTAAGTTCGGCGCGGTTTTCTCTTGGCCCGCAGCCGCACAGCCTGGGACACAAAGCAAAACGTTATGAATTTTCAAAAAAGGCCAGCGCTTTAGGAGTGTGAGCCTCTGCGAAATGGACTGTGTTCCCACTCACTCTTCAACATCCGCTCCCTCTCTGCCGGTGCGATGGGTGCGAGGACACTGAGCTTCCAGCAGAGAGGCGAGGAAACTACCCAGCCGGTCTCTACCAAAGTTCCTGCGCCCTGCAGACGCTGGGGACACAACCTACTTGGATTCTCTTTTCGGAGAAGAGGAGACCACTGTCCTGGCCTCAAAGAACTCGTCTCACGCTGGAGGGAAAGTGGAAAAGGTTCAGGCTCTGGTCCCTCTAGTACTTGGGAAGAGCAAAAATACTGTGAGTTGTCAGGACCCAGCCGCTGAGCCCGTGCTGCTTATCAGCATCAGGGCAGCAATAACTACTTTCCTTTCTCTTGGAGGCTGCATCAACATCTCCCCTCTGGGAGGAGTAGTTGTCTGGGTCACCTCTTGAGTCTCCCACCGCCCCCGGCTCCCTTGCAGGCACCTGCGCTTCGCGAAACTGTAGTTGACCAGAGCGAGGCGTGACCCCGGCCAAAGGCTAAAGGGGTAGGCAGCCGTGCTGGCAGGGTTTGTGGGCTGTTTGTGGGCGCTCCGCCATTGCTCCAGATGTGCAGGTGCGATTCCTTTCCCCCTCTACTCACTTTGGCTCCGGTCTCTCACGACTTCGGACTCCTCTTCATGTTCTTTAGGCCCACTGCACGAGTCTCGCAGGACCGTGTGGACATAGCTCTGGGAACAGAGCCCCGAATCCCCGTGGCTATCTGCTGCGGCTAGTGAGTTCAAGTAGGACAGTTTCTCTCCCTCTTCTTCCTCGTCCTCCTCCCCTCCGTCAGAAAATTGTGTTCCATCCGCAGCGGCCAGCATGCAGGGCGCCGAGTGGAAGTGGTGCTCTAAGTCCGCCTGCAAGTGCGCGCCGTGGAAATGCTGTTGCTGTTGCTGCTGCTCCAGGTTCAAAATGTCTTTGACTGAGAAAGGGGTGGAGGTGACCGGGCTTGGTAACATCATCAGGGCCACTTAATTTGTCCAGTCCAAATACTCAATAAATCGCAGCGGGGGCGGGGAGGCAGCCCGGCGGCTCCAGCTCTCCTGGACTCCGCCGCTGCTGCTGAGTGGGACTTTTGACAGACGCAGTCCCACTCTAGTCTAAATCGCCTCCATTGGCCCGGACCTGGGAGTCTGGGTTTTGTTACAGCCACTGCAGGGACTGGGGCCTCGGCTGTGAAGCCTGTGTCCCCGGGTCGTGCGTCATGTCGGGGGCGGGGCTCTTGCCTTGGCCTCCCTCCCCATTGGTTCTAGCTCATGCGGACCACGCCCCCATCCACTGTGTAGGGTGTAGCCCCGCTACCAGAAATAGCCGGGGACTAGTATAGAGTCGTGAGGTCCCAAGTCACTGCTGTTGAGGCAGCACTGCTTCGGGTGCCAGAACTACCGATTCCCTCCCCTCCTGGCTGCACCTTCCCGGTCATCGCCTGTTCTGGGAGACTTCCTGTCCGCTAACCAACTGCAGGGAAGGATGGCCCAGGAGCGAGGTTTTTCTAGCTACTGCGGAGCAGGAAAGCTTCCTGGCCTGTAAATACCAGACACTGAATCCCCAAGAAGACAGGATGTTTGACATATCTGTGGATGAGCAACATGTCCGTTCCTTCCTTGATGACTGCTCAAGCTGTTCCCTCCACTTGGAACGTCTTCCCTTCCTCCGGGGAAGCGCGCTCCCTGATCGCCTAGCTCCCTGATCATCTCTCTCGAATCCAACTTGCAGCGCGTGTTAGTAAAGGACATTCGTGTCATTTACCACTTCCTACCTAGTACTTTAACTATATTGCCTGCTTGCTCTCCTCAGGTAGACTATGAGCCCCCTGCGTACAGAGCCTCGGTTACATTTGCCCTTGCAGCCCTTGCAGCGGCTCCACTAAGCAGGTATGGGAGAGACAGGACGATGGAGTTATTACGGAATTTTGTTGTCTGATAGCTCTTGGTTCGAATCGTGGCCTAGTCAGAGTGTGGCCTTGGGGATTTGTAAGCCTCAGTTTCTTTGTCTACAAAAAGGACGGATAAACGAGGCAGAACATTCCAGGAGCTTAATGCTGGGCCCTGCACATGGTAGGTGATCAATACATGTCAACGACTGTTATTCTGCATCGGAGATCAAGCAGTGTTTATAGACTGCACTGGCGATGACGTGTCTGGAGTGTCGTACACACGGGGTGGCTTCATGTGGTCTTGAGTGCAGGACCCATCCTTAGTAGGGAGGCAGTCTTTTCCGCCTATTGAAATAGGGCGCCCGTGTCTAGGCCTTGACCCTCGGAAGCGCCTTTCTAATTTCTCTAACCCATACACCTTCTGGCGCCCTCGTGCGGTCCTAGTTGATTTTGGGGCGAATCTATGGGGTCCGCTGAGATTCTGGAAACTTCACGCTGGTAGGGATCATCTTCCCGGAGCACAATAGGCTTTCGCCTGCTACCTACCACTCCTAGCCCAGTGAGGAGCAGCGGGCGCTGCTCTGAGGTTCACAGAAAGCCCGGTGCGCAGAGCTGGTCTTGAAAAAAATAGAGATCTATTCTGGCCCAAACTTGGTGCCTCTGATCTGGCCTTAACCGCCCCAATCATTTTTTGCGGCCGAGACTGGTGGATCTGGGGGAGACCAGCCTCAGCTGGAAGGGGCGGGTGGAAGGTGCAGGGACTATGGACGACGCCCCCAGGTGGTGGCAGACACCAAATGGGAGTGGGGGCGAAAGTGGAGACCTGCCACGCTGGGGCCAAGAGGAGTGGGTGCCCAACGCCGGGGAGAGAAAGAACAACTTGCCGCGGGGGGGGGGGGGGGGGGGGAGGCGGGGCTGTTCAGGAGGGAGCGGAAATGGTGCGGGGAGTCAGCCCTTGGGGCCGCCCGGGGAGCTAGGATGCCGCGCGGCCCACGTGCGCAGGGGAGTTCTTAGGTGGCGGCAGCGGCCCGCGGGCGTTGTAGGGACTCTCTGTGGGTAGGGCTTTGTGAGGGGATGACCAGCCCTCAGTTATAGGGGAGCCTGGTGCCCTTCTGCTTTGAATTACGAGACGGCCCAGGCGGGGCTGGCGTCTCCAAACCCAGCTGTGGTGCTGCAGAGAGAAGAATGCGCCTGATTTTGCCGCGGATCTCAAGCACTTGGGCGCAAAGATCGAGAAAGAGGTGGGGGTGAGTGCGCGGCACTGGCTGGCGGGGGTCCTTGAGTGTGTGCGTCGCGGTGGCAGGAGAGCGTAAAAGAAGGAAGCTGCGCCCCAGCCTTACTGCTCCAACCCCCTTCCCCAGGGATAGACTGTCGCGGGGAATGTTTTTGCTTTCCACTGGTCCTCAATTTTTTCGCCTCTTTGGGTGCTTTTCTTATGTGATTTCAAGAGTCAGAAAAAAAGAAAAATACAAAAGCTACCGAAACTATTTCTCCCCGGTTTCCACCCGAAGCATGCATTTCTCCTTGCTACGTTCTCTTCTCCACAGCGCTTCGCTCCTAGGCCTTCTCTAAACCCATCTCCAAGAACCCCCTTCTTGGGGGGTGTGGGGACGCCGAGGAACGCCCCACACCCACTGCTGCCGCCGGGAACCACCGGGTTGCCTTCTCCCTGGGCATGCAGAAGGCTGTCTCCTGCCCACCCGCAAGCCCACGATGTCCGCTCTCCTCCCGCTGTTAGCACTATCCCGCCAAGTACCCTTGAGCCAGGCCTCAGTGGTTCTCTTCTGCGGCCCCTGGCTAGGTTGCTCCTCAGCAGGCCGCCCAGGGACTCAGTTCAAACCTGTTGGGCTGGAGGCCCGTGAGGATCCAAAGAAGAGGGACCCCAGGCGCAGAGGCCTAGCAGGCGGTTTCTGTGCCCTGTCCCGGTTTTCTCTTATACCCAGCTCTGCGCATGGCTGATCTAGCGCGCAGGAGACTTCCACCCGATACCTAGAGCTGATCTTTGCTTTATGCTCTGAGCAGGAGCTCGGGTCCTCTCCGGCTACCCTGCCCTAGTTGTTCAGGCTCCTTTTGGTGGATCTGGTTCCTCCGTAGCGGAGCTTCCCAGCAGGGATCTCCACTAGGCCAATCCTACTTGGGCGGTAAGCTTTTCCGGTGCCCACAGCCGGCAGCCCGGACCACGTCAAGTGTGCGCTGCCACCAGCTGTGCGCGCGCTGTCCGGGAGGACAGCGCCTGAGCCGTAGTTACACTACAGCCGCGGTGGGTTCTCCGGAGTCACTTATCAGAATGTGGAATCTGGTTCCAACGCGTATCCAGTTACGATCTCGTTCTGGGGCATTTGCATTCTCTTGTCTGAAAAGAGGATCTTTAAAATCCTGGAGCTGTGCTCAACTAATAATAGGTTTTCGTTTCAGACTGTTTAGCTAATTACTGTCAGATAAAGTAAATATCATTGCATCCATGGAAGCGTTTGATTTTATTTTAATCGAGTGTATCTGCTTATACATTTATGCAAGTACCCCTCCTCCTATATATGATTAAAGATCCTAGTAAAATGATGGGGATTCTGAGAAGGAAGTGCTATATAGATGCATAACGATAAAATTATGCCTTTTTTGGAGAAAAGTCGTGCTAATCGTTACAGTAAATATATTTTCAAATAAAGATGTGATCATTCTTTGGAAACTGTAAAGTGTTCTCATAAGTTATTATTCTCTATACAAAAATTGCTTCATCAATATACATATAAATATAGGTAGATAATTGATCATTTTAGTTATATATGCCACTGCTTATGTTGTTACCATCCAACTATTCAAACAACCATTTAATTGTGTAACCAAAGCCACAATATTTTTGCAAGTTATGGCGGCTTTCTAATCTAAATGTAGCACCAAAGTCTGAAATTATTTTCTATGAAAACATGTAAACTTTTTGTGATGAACTGAGCTAGCCAAAACAACATTTCAGGAGAATTTTTTCACAGAAGTTTTTCATTTTTTTTTTTTTGTTGCTCCCCTAGAAATTTAATTTTCAACAGCATCTTACCAAAAAATAAAAATAAATAAAAACGAAAGAAAAAAGTTTTCTCCCTTAGCGGCAGTACTAAATAGGTTTTTGTTATTTTGTTGTTGTTAGTGGTGTGTATGTGTGTATGTATTTTGGTTTGGTGTTTTAGCAAGCCATTGCTCCAAAACTTTTGAGCAATCTAGAGGAGATAATTTTTTGTGAGAAAGGTGAATACATTTTCTACTTTTCAAGAAACATCAACTAGGGAGGTCAGTCCCAGAAAGCACTGAACTGATCTAATTACTTGAGAAGAAAATTTTCATTTTGGTAATTTTGTAAGAGATTTTTAAATGGCACTTTGAGCATTTTAGCTTGTTTTGCATGTGTTTGTATAAATTTTCTAAATAAGACACCACTTCCCTTCCCTGGGAGAAAAACAGTTCAGCTTCAGTATTCCATGTAGTTTTTTTAAATTACAGGCCCTTGCTGAGGAAGTAAGTTTCGATTTCTCAGGGAGAGGACCTTCCACATGTATGTGTGTCAGCCCCACTCCAAAAAATTTTAAGATAACAATGCAAACACAGCTTTTGTCACCAAAACCAGTTCTATTCTGCCAATAAAACACACAAGTCAGATAGACTAACTTTGTTGAATGAAAATTAATTCAACATTTTTCCAAACAAAAATGCCTAAATAAAGGATGCCTAAACACAGACATTTACTTGTACTATTTGCATGTGTTCTTTGGGAGTGCAGTAAAGTTTTAACTCGGGGATTAAATTGGAATTCTGGATACATTCCTTACCTTTTTGTGTGTGTGAGTTTAACTTTCTGTAATGAAATTTCAACGTCTATTGACGTTTAAAAATATAGTCTGACTTCAGAACTGTGGCTGCTGTCTTCCGTGAATTAATTCACTTGAACCAGACTGTGCGCTTGCTTTGTGCAGATCTCTGCCTCAATGGGGGAATGGGGGAATGTGGTTATCACGTTCCAAGAAAGCAGAGATACTTTGTAACTCTTCTTCTCAAAGCTTTCCGCTCTCAACCACAAGCTATGGGACTTTGGCCTCGGAACAAGAAATTTTTTCTCAAATCTCCTTGGGGTTCACATTGGAGGGATTAACTTCAAACCGTTCGAGAACGAAAAAGACCTTTCTCACTTGGAAAGAAATATTTGCCGCAGTCTTGTCGCTTAAGGAACGCCTTATTTTGCCCTCCCTGCATCTAGCTTGGAGGTCCAGGTCTTCAGCAGGCACTGAAAGAGAGATTCCCAAGATGCAGAGGGACCATTGCTCCATCACTGGGCGATTGGATCCGAGGGCCTACCCGCCAACTCACCCTTGATTCTCTGAAGCTCTGGGGGCATCCAACAATTACCACTTCCCGGGAGACAGTCCCAGATTGCCTGACTCTGCGGTGATGTTTTCTTTTTTGAGAGCGAGGCTGGGTGGTGGTGGTGTGTGTGGGCGAGGTGGGGCGTGGGAAGGGATGCCATGGACTGCCGGTCTTGCTGGACACAGGCTAGGGACCCAACCTGGAGAGGACTTAGGCACCAGGTGGTCGTGGAGCACCAGGGTGCACAGCCACAGCGACAGGAGGCGTGATGCGTCAGAGGAGCCAGGTCCAGGCCGGCAACTCGGGACCTCGACCTCAACGGCGCAGGCTCCACAGGCTGCAGAGACGCCGCTGTGCTAGGTAGAAGATCAAGAGTGCCGAGCTTCGAGGCTGCGGGGACTGTAATGTTGCCAGGCCTCACTCCGCCCTGCCAGCCTCCAGCGCGGGTCACCAAGCCCGTGCACTTTGTCTGCGCTGATTGCGACCGGGAGTGCGGGGCTTTCTCCCTGGCGTGTCCTCCGGCCAGACTTAGCAAGGGAGCCCTGGCGAGACTCCCGCCGGGCTTTCGTCCTTGAACCTGTACGTAGTTTCTCAGCTTGACCTCTCTGCACTCCCGCCAACAGAGGAGAAAGATCTTACCTCTGGCGGCTTGTGGTACCCAGAGACACGGCAGAGCCTCAGAATCCGGGACTCCAAAACTTCCGCGGCAGTCCTCCTCTTCCGCTTCGAAGCCAGTCTCTTTCTCCTTTCAGCCCCTTCCTCTTGCGCCCACCTCTTACTCCCCCACCCCATCCCTTCCTCGCAACCCACTCCTTCCCTTCACTGCCCTTACCCCACCTCCCTCATTTCCTCCTCCTCTCTCCTGCCTCCTTTCTCGCTGGGTCTCCACTCCTCCTCACCGGTTTCACCATTCCTTATTTTTTCACTCTCTCCTCCCTTGCCCTCATCTTATTTCATTCCTTTTCCTCCTCCTTTCTCACTCCTCCGCTCCATGCTCTCTCATGCTTTTTGTCTCTGGATCCTGCAGGTGTTAGATATGGAGGGAAGCCCCACCTTGCATTGGAGGGCTGCACAGGGTGGGGTAACACTAGTCGAGTCTGGCTCTACTCCTGAGCCCCAGATCCCTCTCCCTCTCTCTCTCTCTCTCTCTCTCTCTCTCTCTCTCTCTCTCCCCCCCCCCCCCCCGTGCTTACTGTCACAGGAGTTGCTCATAAAAATGCCCAAGCACTCTTGGGCGTGTGATAGGGATGCTCCTCTGCACCCTGCTCCAGCCTGTATGACCTAGCCCCCCAACCTCCAGCAGCCTTAGCTGTGGACCCTGAGTGATCTGTAGGGCTCCAGGTGGCAGACTTGGCCATCCTCCCCATGGAAATCCCCACTGCAGGCAGATCCTGCAGAGCCTCCGTTTCCTTCTATTGTGGCAATCAGAGAGGATCACAGCGGAGTGAAGGTGACCGTAAGACCTGGACCCGGGCACCCCTTGAGAGCACAAATGGGGGCTCCACGGCCAGGGCCGACCCCCTCCCTCACTACACACAGGTGGGAGCAGACTGAACTGACCTTCTTTTCCTTTCCTGCCAGCCTCACTTTAGATTTGCAGGCTGTTTAGCCTTGAGATCACCCCAGCTGGCAAGTATTAAAGTGTTTCTCAGATTACCTTAAAATGCAGTGGCCAAATCTGGGAGAGGAGAGTGGGGTTCTCAATCTCACACTAGTCAGTGGGGGGCAAGGACAGAGTACTCTGTAGCTTTTCCCTGCCCACCTATAATATGTAGCCTCTCTCAAGCTGCTGGGTAGGGAGCCAATGGGGCCACTGAGTCACTGTCCTCCGGAGAGGAGACAGGGTCTGGGGCCTTCTCCCCTTGTGAGTCAGGCTCCGCAGCTGCACACTAAGCAGCAGACCAATCTTCATCCATCTACCTCCCATCTGCAACCATGTTTCTGAGGTTGATGGCAGTTGCCGCACTGATAAATACAGTTTTCCAACGGATTCACACAGACCTGATACGTATGTTTCTATAGACTTATCTTTCTTCTTGAATGAAAAGGAAGGTGCTTTCCTATGTGAATACAGCAGTGTACACATGTGCATAGGCTTGGGGGAGAAGGCACTCAGGACTGCCCATCAATGTAGATTAGGGCTCTACTCTTTCAGAGAATGTGGTCAAAACAGGAGGGCTGGGCCAACATTCATTCTGAATCTCCCTCTCCTCTCCCCCTCACAAAAATGTGAATTACTGGTAGTGGCATGAGATTTGGAGAAAAATGTTTATATGATCCAAGATGGAAATCAGCTTTCATGACTATCAGATGCACTGTTTCCATACAGGCAGTTTATGGGATCATTACAATTAGTCTTGTCCAAAGTAGTCCCACAAGGACCTGTCTAAGCTGCCGTCAGAGAAGAGGGAATAGATTTTATTACTAGTTGTAATGACTGTGTGTATTCTTGAAAGTAATAAAATCACATTGAAATTATTCTGTAATTTAAACTTTTAAAAACTCCATACCTACCCCACCTTCTTTAGTATAGTAGAGAGGGTGGTCTGTGTGTATGTGTGTGTACATATTGTACCCCCGACCCTGAATGAGCATGGAGGTGGGCACAAATGAATGTTTTACAACTCTCCCAACCAGTAAACCAGTAAGTGTGTCTGTGAATCGTTGTACATAAACCTCAGGGGCATTCATGTGTAAGAGTTGGCACCTAAGACAACCTCCACAGGGAGAGTAAAGAGGCTGAGTTTGGAATGGGCCCCGGGAAGACGTGGCTTTCTCTAAATTATAATCACATCTCATGCCTCTGTCTTGGGCCACAATATTGACCCTGGAGACTACCAGAAGGGTTTGGAGCCCGGTCTTGTAACCTTAAGCCAATCTTTCAACCTTGCTAAGCAGTAGTTTTCTCGCCTATAAAAGGAGATAATAATGGTGCAGATTTTACGGGCCTGCAGTAAGGATTAAAGACACGATAGAAGGAAAGACCTTACAGAGCTCTCAGCACAGAGAGGCGTTGTAGTAAGCGTTCTTGTGATGGTGGCTGAGGGTGGGCATCAGGGGTTGTTCTTAAGCACAAGAAAGGAGGCTCTGAACCTCTCCACTGAGCAGAGACCAGGGAGCAAGATTCCCAAGTGCCCCTTTTTTCTTACTGGGAGGAAAAAAACATCATTTAACCATCGGTCATATTTTGTGCTTTAAAAATTTTGGTCTCCCAACAAGGAGACTACTAGTTCTCTTAATCATTGGCATTTTAGGATATAATCTTGGAACCATCAACAGCCTCCTCTTGTCTTCACTCCCCACCCTCGGCCGCAGCAAACAAATCCCGCACCCTGACCCAGCTTTCCGCTCCCACAAATGCATCATTTTTAGCTGCAGTAAACAAATCCCCAAAGTCTCATGTCATTGTTATCGTGTTTAGATAAAGATCTGGCCAATTAGTGTCCAAGCTGGAATGTAAATAAATCAGCTATCCGGGACCTACCTCTTTGGGTGGGCAGGGCGCATCCTTCTTCCACCCTGACCTCAGCACAACGCTTCACACTCCTCTTCTTTTCCTTCTGAGGTGGGTGGGAACATCTGGCCTTCGGATTCGCATGGGTTCTAATCTCTTCACTCTGTCCCAGATCCACTGTGTGACTTTGGGCAAGTCACTTAACCTCTCTGAGCCTGTTTTCTTTTCCATAAAGAGGAGTTAATGATGACTACCTCTTGGGGTTGGGAGTGAGTAGCAGTAAATAATAGAAATAATACTGCTGAAAACAATAGCAACAACACTCCCACCAGCAGTGGTCAAACAGATAGCAGCTACCGTTCATGGCTTTCCTACAAGCACATGTATGGTTCATTAAGAGCCTCCCCACTCCCCAACTCCCATGTAAACTGTCAGCCCCTGGGCAAGTGACCTCCACCTGGGTAGGGCTGGGAGACTCAAGGGTATGAAGATCAGAGAACAGCACCAGGAGCATTTTAACTCCCAGTGTCCACCATTGTTATTGTTTCTGTTTCTTGCAACAGTTCTTGCCTATGGCCCTAGGAATGTAAACAATTACAGAGGGGGAAGCTGAGGCTCAGAGAGGTGAGATAACATGCCCAAGGTTAAGTTCCTCGATTTCCACGTTCAACTCCTTCTCTTCACTCCTCTCGCTTCTCTGGGTAGCCCCTGCGTTACCAGGCTGAGCCCCACGCGTGGACTGCCAACCCAAGCACTGTTCTCTGCTTTTGTAAATTCCTGCTCTGTACTCAACAGCCCTCCCCCACCCCAAATCTTCATATAGGGCTCAGGTGGTATAGTCTATAGCTCCCCCCAAAAATATGCCTCAGTGATGGGATTGACTGGAAGTTGCCTTGAAGGTAAACACTACTGATCCAGAGCCAGGTTGAGCTCCCCAACCCACTACAGAGCTGCTTCCTTTCTCCTCATCTCTGTCCTTCTTTACTTTCTCTTCAAAAAGAAGAGGGGCTGCCAGCCCTTGGCTTTGCCTTCTGAAGAGCCCGCCAAGGAATTAATATTAATTGTGATGATAAACTTTGCATTGGTGAATTCCACATGCACAGTAGTATCTGTCTCTTATGAGACAGATACTATTGCTCCTCCCCTTATACTTTAGAGCCATTGAAATTGAGGCCCACAAAATAAAATGACTTGTCCAAGGTCACAGCAACCGGTTAAGGGATGACTGCAACATTTTCAGGCTCCTGAACTAGAGGCTGCCACTCTACCACTGCTGGGAGAGCTGGAGAGACTGTCCTGCCCCAGCCAGACTCCAAGAATCAACACTCCAAGGCCACCTGCCCCCAGGGATTCCTTCCTGTAACTAGGGAGCCAGCCAGCAAGCAAGCCTGTAGGGCCCCTTAGCTGACCACATAGCCCAGAGGCCTATCTCTGAAGGTGCTGTAAGTTCCCACTGGCGGTTACTGGGAACAACCTATGGGACTTTTGGAGGCTCCCCTCCCTCTCTGTCCCGACCTCACAGGCCAGTCTGCCCACACCCTCCGCAGAAGGAACTTTCCACTGGAAACCAACCATCCCGGCTCTGAGGGCCGGGACTGCTGGAGCCAGGCTCCAGGCCCTGGAAACCCAGCGGATGGGAATCTGAGCAAGTGCCTGCACCTCCGGTGTGCACAATGTGCTTCCTCGTGCAGAGTGGTGGATTCAAATCTTGTCTCCACTCTATTTCCGGTCGAATTCCTTAATTCTGAGCTCTGCTTTTCTGATTTGTACAAGTGGGAATACTAAAAGTATCTACCTACCTCATAGTTCGCTCTGAGGATTAAAGATTACCTCTGTGAAGCACTTATTATGGTGAATGGCACAGTAAATTCTCAATAAATGTTAGTTTACCAGTATTAACCCCAGCGCTAGTGGAGGCTGACTCTCCGTTTCTGGGTGTGAGCTGGTCGCACTGAGGATGCGGATGGGGCCGGGTGCGCCCATGAGCCATGGCTGGACGCTTAGGCACGCGAAATTTTGGAGAAGAGCCGGGTTAATCCCGGTTCCACTGTGTTTAGGCTGGGCTCAGCCTGTTGTATTAACTTGAATAGCGGTGGCACTACGTTCTCAGCGTGTGCGTCTGTCCCAAGGCACGTGCGTGCCCAGGCCTGTGCGTGTCAGGAATCAGGCCCGCATTGACGCTCCTGCGGAGACCTCACCTGCGCCGGATTTAGATTTCAGCCGGGGCAAGAACCTCCAGTTTACCTGACAGATGCCTGGTGTCTACGCTGTGTACACAAACCCGAGAGGGACTGGAGTCCCGGGTGCTCGGCCTCCAGCTCATCGAACAATTTGCGCTATTAATGGTTATTTTATTTATATCGTTAGAATTGTCCCCCCGGGTCTGTTTACACCAACGTCTGGCTGTCCCGGCCGCAGTGTTTGGACAGGGGATTACACTAATGGATGGTGAGCTGGGAGGGGGGAAGTAGGAGCGGCTGAAAACGGGGCTCTGGGCCGCCAGGCGGAGTGGGCCTCGAGGGAAGAGGGAGCAGGCCTCTCCTGGGCTCGACCTCTGACCTTAGGAGGGAAGGAAACGTGTCTGCCCGCGATAGGAAGCTTCGGCCTCCGGTGGGGTGGAGGCTGGAGGTGCCTGTTCCCAGGAGGCTCCTACCTCTCTTCTCTCAAGGCCGATTCCAAACTCGAGGTCGTTCCGCTTGAATGCGCTCATGTCAACAAGTAAACAAGACCTGGAGCTACCAGGATGGCGGCCGCTTTGATTATCCCAGGCGATGGCGGCCAGTTGAGTGCTGCAGCCTCCAAATCCGGATTAGGGCTGAGCCCCGGGCGCCTGGCGGCCGGCGGGGTTAGAGCCGCCTTCAAAGGGTGACCGCCCAGCGATCACGCTGCTCCCCAAATTGAGGAGGCCTCCACAGCACCCGGTCCTAGGTGGGAACCCACAAGTCCACTGAGCGCTCTAGAGCAAAACGCGGCCTGTGCCCCCACCTGGCTCAGTGGAAAGGCCGTCATCTGGCAGCCGGCAGGTGGCCCGCCTGCTGGCGTCCAGGGCCAACGGGGGTTTTGGGGGTCTTGGCTGCCTTTAGCTTGAAAAGGCTAGGCTGGAGTTCTTGATTTTGGAGCCAAGCGCCTTTGCTACAGGGCTGGTGCCTAAAAATAACATTTAGTTAGCACTTACCAGTGCCAGACACCATGCTAAGCATTTTTACTCTCCACAACAATCCTAGGAACTATTACAGAAGAGGAAACGGGAGGCAAGGTCTCACAGTCAGAGCCATAACTCTAACATGCAGTCCAGCTACAGAACTAGCCTGGTGGTTCTTAACGTTTGGGGTTCAAGTACGCGTTTCGGACTCTGACGGTAAGCTAAGGACCTTCTTCCCGCAAGAATGCGCATGGGCACATGCAACCCTTTGTCAACAATTCCAGGGGCTTCCCGGAATCCCCTAGGCCCGAGTCCACAGACTTCTGATTAATAACTTTGGTTTAACAGGTTATACAAATCGCGTTTGATTTAATTTGTTAATTCGAACATAGACGAGTAAAATAGTACTTTTTATGTCCTTTTTTAACTGAAGATTCCTGAAGCTCAGGATATCACACTTTCTTGATATCACACGGCTGGTAATTGTGGAGCTGGGCTCTGGGGTCTTCGTGGGCACCACTTCTCCAGTCTCCCGAGACCCTGAAGTTTTCCCTTTTCTTCCTTCTTGGCCCTCGCTTTCTCTTCTCCAGCGGGAGGACGTGGGGCCAGCCCATTGGAGGATCTGGGTTTTTCTTTGGGGTTCTCCGCGAGGTGCTCAGCTGGCGGGGTCGCGGCGCCAGGACCCCGTTGCCCTGTGCTCTGTGGGCCGCGCTGCCAGGACGCGCGCTCCCGTAAACGGTTTATCTAAAGACAACTTCTGTTTCTCGTTCGCTGTCGGGAGTTGCCCTGCAGCCAGCAATGAAAAATGCGCCTTTTCCCGAGACTCTGGCGCTGGTGATTTATGTGGGAACCGTCCTCACCCGCTGAGGCCTGAGCTGCTCAGCCGGGCTTAGCGGGTGCAAGGCGAGGGCCGGCCTGGAAGAGAACCCGATGCCCCGTCCTTCCAGCGCCCACTTCAACGACTCCCTCCTACACCCCTAACTTCAGGACATTTTACAGCCGCTACCCCAAGAAGCTGAGCGCTTTATCGCGGTAAAGTAAACACCATTATCCCAGCTCCATTAACACGGAGATTTTGGCGTTGTAAATAGACCGCGGAGAGGGAGAAGAGCAGCCCCCGCGAACTCCCTTGTGAACCGCTGAAGTTTCTCCAAGATTTATGGCCGCTGATTGGCCCCCCAACCTTCGAAGAAATCCCAGTCTTGACCAAAGCCAGAGCTGGGGCATTACCCGCCGCCCCTCAGCCTAGAAATCCCGCGCCCGGGTGTTGGGACTGCGAGGGTAGGGAGTCCCTAGGACTCGTCGTCTAGCCTACTCATTAATTTTCTTTAAGTCACAAGCCCAGGAATGCTGATTTCTTTCCTGCTGCGGATGCAAAGATAAACTCTTAGCCGAGAGCAACCAGTGTAGATGGAGCCAGGGGCCAGGATGCTTGTATTCCAGGTTCCTTCCTCATTTGTAAACTGGATGGTGCTTTCAGCAGCTACTTGGGAGTTTATAAAGCACAGGAGACCTGTAATTGGTGGGCAGTGCCCAAACACCCTGTGACCTAGGATGGTCATTTGGCCAGCTCCTATAGCCTTGCTTATGCTTCTCTTTCCAAAAGGAAATGCCCGCCTTATTTACTCTTGGGTCAGCCTATATTTGAAATCAAGTAAAGATGATGGTGCTGGCACACAGCAGAGTGGGCAGTCCTAGATGTCTACTCTGAGTACGTAGTGACCTGTTTCAGGAAGATTCGGTTCATCTAGAGTGTGGTTTTCTTATCCTCTCAAGTCAATATTTATATAGACAAAACAGTAAATTTTGAACCAGGAAAGGTGGCTCAGTTTGATTGAGAAAACAAAGGGACGTGTACCCAGGACCCAGGCCGAGGGAAGCTTCAGGAGAAGCCAATATCTCCTAACCTTTTCCAAGGTCACTTTCAGAACACAGTCCATGCTGGGGGCCGGGTATTGGAGGGGGGGCACTTCTTTAGCCCTGAGAATTCAGTAATTTTTGTGATAACCTCCACCTGGCTGAAGGGTTGGCTTTTGGGGAGGAGCAATAGAGGAAAAACAGGGAGCAGAAGGGTGCCAGAAATTGTTTTTGATCTTTTGGCATTAACTAGCTCTATCTAGAG
>NW_011889129.1:682360-706628 GCF_000151845.1 Pteropus vampyrus | reverse complement strand
CTCACTCACTCATTCACTCAACGAATGCCATGTCCTAGATACTATGAAAGATACAGATGTGCGTAAAGAAGTGATCATTACCCTTAAGGAATTTTTACCTTGATAAATATCAAGCCTCTTTTTAACCCAGGGCTGATTTGATTCGATGTTTATGTAATCATGAAAGGCCAAAGAAGTCTTGTTGCAAAGGAGAAAGATTGTAGCATAGTGAGTAGTTGGGGAACTGTCGTTTCTATTGTAAAAGGTAACTAGTCAGACTATGAGTTTTAATGAGCACCATTGTCATGTTAATAAAGTGGGACTTTTCTAACGTAAGAAATGTGCAGGATATATCCAACACGATACTCGAGGATGATTATGAAATTTCTGGCCCCAGATCAAGCAAATGATTATAACTGACTGCACAGAATAAACACGACTCTAATTAACAAATTTTCACCTGGCATGAGCTTCAGCGCTAGCAGTACCATTTGCCTCACTTTGCATTCTAATGTAGATCTTCCTAAGAACTTTCTGCCTTGGGCAAATAGTTGAGTTTGAATTTTCTCTTTGGTAAAATGAGTATAGCAATACCTATTTCCTAAACATGTTAGAAGGAGTTAGATCATGTATGATAAAAGCGCTTTGTAAACTGTAAAGTCACTATGCCATGTGAGTAGTTATTATATGCTTTCAGAGCCAGATGGAGCTGGATTCCAAGCCTGGCATGAATCACTGACTTGCCGTTTGTATAAGTTATTTAACTTTCCAGGCTCAGTTTTTTCATCCATAAAATGAGACTAATAATACCTGTTTTTCTGGATCATTGTTCTAAGACTTAGATGAGATCATTGTATGTAAAAAAAAAAAGTGTCCATCACATTGTAAGCAGCCAACGGTCATTCCTAGGTTGTCAAGGTTGGGATAGCAGTGACTGTGTCCTACTTATCTTTGTGTTTTTGGAATATGGCAGAGAGTGCTGCACGTAGTAGACTTAATTTTGGTTTAATAAATGATTAAGGAAACTATATTTGTGTCACCAGGCACAGCATAAGCTATATTTACACAAGTTCTTCACTGGCCATTTGACTACTCCTGTGCCAATTGCAACCTCAGTTTTACCCCAGTGGGCTCACTTCATTCACCCCTCTCTCTGGGGAAAGATGGGGTCATGATAAGACTCAGAGAGTCAGTAGCAGGAAAGGGCTACAGCACATGGCTTGGGAAAAAGATACAAGTTTTTAAATTATCATCCATCCATCCATCGACAAATGTTTATTGAGCTACTACTGTGCAGCAAGCACTATTCTAGGTGTTGGGGATCCAGCAATAAACAAGACAGACAATATTTCTGTCATCAGTCCCTTTAGCCAGTGTAAAGAGCGACACCTAGAGTTTCTGTTTCTTTTCTTATTTTCTTTTTGAGATGAGTAGATCTGAGAATTGAGCAAGTCCAGGAAACTTCCTGCAGTGACTGAGCTTGGGAAGATGGTCTCTGTTTGAGGAATTCAAGGATATACAAGGGACTGGAAAATCAAGTATAGCACAGTCACGTACACTAGTCAATAAGGACACAATTGACAGAGGGAGAAAGAGTAGGAGAGAGAGGGAGGAAGAAAAATAAAGAAAATTAGTTTTCTGTTGCTGCCATAACAAATCCCACAAACTTAGTGATTGAAAACAACACAAAATAATTATCTTACAGTTTTATAGGTCAGAAATCTGACATGGGTCTCACTGGGGTGAACTCAAAGTGTTGGCTTTCTGGAAGCTCTAGAGGAAAATTCATTTCCTTGACCTTTCAGCTTCTAGAGGCTGCCCATGTTCCTTGGCTCAGAGCCCCTGACCTCCATATTTAAAGCCAACAATGACAGGCTAAGTCCTCAACTACCATCTCACTGGTTCTCTGTCTGACCCTTCTTCCGTAGTCAAATCTCTATTCAACCACAACTAGGAAATTAAGGATTCATGTGGTTAGGTTCGGTTCACTTGGATAATCCAGCATAATCTTCCCATATCAAAGTCTGTATCCTTAATCACATAGCAAATTTGCCGTGTAAGGTAACATATTCACAGGTCCCAGGGATTAGGGTGTAGGCATCTTTGGAGACTATTATTTTGCCAATGAGAAAAACGTTTGCATGATGTCTTTTCCAGAAAAATGGACTTCTAATAACTGAACAATTAGGAATTTTAAAAGTTCAATATTTTCTAGTAAATTATATTTTACTTTTTGCTGCACATTCAGCAGCTGTAAACATAACGTGATACTCAAAGCACAAACCAGTGCTATTAACTTCTGCCCCCTTTTCATCCAAGAGTTCCCTTCTGCACACAAGCTATCTTCAAATGTGAAGGAAATCAACTCCTTGTTAATTACACTTTAATCTTTGTCATATTTCCAGGTTTCTATATGATGAAAGATGAGCCCCAGACAAAACTGCAGAAGAGATGACGTTTGTCTTTGGTGCCACTGTTGTCTTTATCACTAAATTAACTCCTTTGCTTAAAAGCACATACACAGCTGTCTGAGGCTTTTAAAATATGGGAAAAGACTGGAAAAGAGTACTTCAAAATGATAATATTTGTTAGGTGGTAAAATTATGGATTTCTTCCTTATCTTTCCTTTAAATATTGTCTACTGTTCTTTTGTATTTACCAGTAAATGTACATTCACAAGTGTGAGCCATTTGATGGAGAACTAGTTTTGCAATATGGAACTGAGAGTTGGAAATCAAGATTTAGATTTTACACTTTTATTTCTGCAGAGGCAGTCTTGCCTAGAAGTGAAAATATGAGACTCAGGTAGATCTGGGTTGGAGTCCTAGTTCCTCCATATATAACTTGGTTAAGACTCAGTTTCTTTAGATGTAAAATGAGGAAACTAAATTGCTTTTCTCTTACCATGTTTAATCACAGATGCATGCTAACTGCTTAATCTGTTATCTAGCACATTGTAGATCCCCAATAAATATGAATCATTATTTTTAGAGCCCAAACAGTCCTTAATCCAGCCTTCAAATTACATATCAAATCTATTAACAGGGACAGCAGGGGTGGTCATGTTCCTGATTTCTGGATGTGGCAATTATGGACAAACAGAATGCGTTTCCATTCGAGAACCTTCAATTTGGGTGAAAGCCCATATGTGACTTAATTATATAGACAAACACTACTGGTAAGGCAGGAAGCAAAGAATAAAAAGCAGTCTTTCAAATTTATTTACTTATTGCTTATGGAGCACTTAGTATTTTCCGGGGTCTCTAGAGACAGGTCCTTGTCCTCTCAAATTTATAGTGTACCAGGGGAGAAAAGAAATGAACACAAATAGCTGTAAAAAGAGGCAGACTAGATAACAAGTACCTTGGCAGTTTAAAGAAGGAGATTTCCCTGGAGGTGGTCAGGCTTCCCGGAGGAGGGGGGATTTGAGCTGGGGCATGAAGAAGGGTAGAATTTTGATAGGGTGATTGATTGGGTGGTGAGAAGAAATTCTGGATTGTCCTGAAAGCATTTTCAGATACGAGCTTCTACCAGCACAAAGGATTATCTGTCATTCCCAAGAGCTATGCTCTTTGAAACAGGGAAGTGTCAACGCAATATTACAATGATTTTTAAAATGATAAATATGCAAAGTCCTTAGTAACATAAGGTGCTTATGTTAAACAGTCTGTCGAAAAAGGCGCATATCAAAAATGTATGCACAATATAATCTCAGTGATATAAAATACACAGAAAAAAGACGACAGAAAATACTTAAAAATATTAACACTTGTTGAATCTAGGTGTTGGGGTTATGGATTTTTTTCTCCTATATAATTAGTGTGTGTGTGTGTGTGTGTGTACACGCACATACTAAATACTCTGAAAGAAGTATATAAAACACGTATGTTCAGTTTTAATAACAACAGCAATAATAATATAAACTCTTGTGAACTCACCACCCAGGTAAAGAAATAAAACATTGCTGGTACTTAGAAGTCCCCTGTATGCCCTTCCCCAGTTGAATGCCTTCTCCCTTACCCCCAGCTAATATTAAGTATTTCCTTAGAGTTTTTCAACCTACATGTGTATCCCTAAATGTCATATTGCTTAATTTGTGGGGAAAAACTGAGTGTCAAACACAAATCTAGCTGTGTGAGAAAAGGACAGTATTGTCACTATTAGATGAAGGCTCCCAGAAGGAGGGAAGGTGTGCAGAGACTCTGGATCACAGTCCTACTGCAGCTTTCCTGAGAGTTGACCTGAACCATCTGGGAGAAGTCAGTGGGTAAGACTGTAAATAAGTTCTGAAGTCTAGGGCTCTGGAACCACGAAATCTAGCAGGGCTGTAGTGTGGGACAGAGATAGGATGATGAGTAGATACATGGGCAGAGGGAGTGGGCTGCTCCGGAAGTTTTGCTTCTAAGCCTCTATAGATTCCCTCGAATACTCAAGAGTAGAACTGAGAAGACTTCCGTGGGGTGAAATGGATGTCTTCAGTTGGCCCATGTAGCCAGCATGGAAGAGAGAGCTAGCATGTGACTTACATGTGGTCAGGGCGGGCAAGTATAGATAAGAATCTGGGCCAGGCTTACCTGGATGCTCTCTGTCCTCAGGTTAAAAAGATGGTGCAATGCTACAGGAAAGTATGATGATGACAGGACTCAGAATGTTTGGTCTATGAATCTTACTGCTCCAGTCTGAACTGACTGGCCTCTTCAATGGGGCAAACTGTTCTCTTGGGATTTCCAACACTCTCTTAGCAATTCCCTTCCGCCCTCTCCCAGCCTGGCTTATAGTTTCCTGTATCCCATGTTCTCTTCGTGGTTATTGCTTTGTTTTGTAGGAGTGCTACTTCCAAGAACTTTTTGAAAAAGGAAGGATGCATGGGAAGTCAACAATTTGAGACCTTGAACATCTTAGTGACTTTTATTCTACCTTCGTATTTGATCGATTATTTATCTGGATCTAGAATTCTTGGTTGGAATTTTTTTTTTTTTTCCAGAATTTGGAAACATTGCTCAGTGTCTTCTAGCTTCCTTGCTAGTGTTGACAAGTCCTAATTCTCTCTAAGTCAATTGTTTTTTTCTCACTGGAACCTTGTCGAAACATTGCTTTTTGCCTATTGTGAAATTAGACAATACCGTGCCTTACTGTGAGTCTTCTTTCAACCACTGTGCGGAACACTTGGTGCACCTTTCAGTCTATCAATTTATGCCCTTCGGTCTGGTAAATTTCCTGGATTAGTTCATTGATTTTTATTCTCTGTTTTCTTCTTTCTTTTTTTGTATATTGGATCTTTTGAACTCATCTTCTATTTTCCTTTTCATTCTTCCTTCCACCTCTTTGATTTTTTTGTTTAACTTTCTAGGAGATTTCCATGATGGCATCTTCCCACTTAATAGCCGAATTTACCTTGTTGCTTTCATGTTTTTAACTCTCAAGAGCTCCTTTTAATTTTGTCCTCTGAATGTTATTTTGTTATAACACATCCATTCTTGTTTTGTGATTGTAATCTCTTCTCTTATTTCTCTGAAGGTAATGTTGAAAATTTTGTTTTGTTTATTTCTCTCTGTATAATTGCTGCTTCTTCCGAGCTATCTTTTTGTTGTTGTTGTTGTTGTCGTCTATGAATTGCATGATAATGACTTTCCTCAGATGTCTGGTGACACTTCACTAATTAAGAAGGGGCACCTAATATGCTGATCAAAACTACTAGGAGCAAGAGTAGGGCTTTGGACTCTGAGCTTCACTGCGTGGCGATTTGCTTTAGCTGTTTATTGCAGAATCTCCAATGTCAGAATCTTTAAGTATTTCCTCTTGGGCTAGCTAAATTCTCAGGCAAGAGCCCAGCCTTCTGCTTGGTACTGCCTATTCTGAGATTTTGAGGATTCTATCATGTAAATTGGATTGGTTTTTAGCTTTCTCCATCATTAGCTTGAAATTCAGCTTTCTTGATTTTGCTATCTGTCCCTAATCTTACAATTGGGAGGTAAAACAAAACAAAACAAGACAAAACAAAAACTAAAGAACAAAAAATGAAGGTAGGACTATGGTGTGAGGATAAATTCTGGATCCTAATATTCAATTTTGATTTCAAAAAAGAGTCAGACCTGTGTAGAAAGGTTGGAAAATCAGTTAAATTATATATGTCAGATGTTCAGCTAACTCCTTAATCACCTGGGATAATAAAAGAAATCCTGGATTCCCAGAACAGCAGAATGTCAGAATTGGAAGGTACTTTGTAACTAATTCAAGCCTGTTGTGTTCAGAGAAAGAGCCCCCAGACAAGTCACTCCCTATTTGCTCTTAAGGTATGCTCTGAATTCTGTGTTTGCCTGGCTTCATACACAGCTAGCTCAAGATCTGGATCTTGAGGGAAAGGAAACTTTCAGAGGCAATCTGCCGAGTGGATCATGTACTCACAGATGCACTAGAACAAACTGCATACAAGTTGCTTCATCAGGTTTGGCCCCTTTTGATAAAGTTCTAAACATTTGGGAAGGGCTTGGTCCTGGAAGAGCGGGTTATAGGGTGATTATCAGGAGGAACGATGGAGGAACACCTCACCTCCTGTTGCCCTACCAGGGGCAATCTAAAGCTAGAACCCCAATTTCCAAACTCATCATTAAAAAAACCCACGCTGTGGATAAGTCAATACAAAGTATCAATATTCCCAGCAGCCTCAATTGGTGGGATCATAGTTAAAAATAGGAACCACAGGCTTTTAAAATAGTCTTAGAAGTCATTCTGATGTTCCTTCTCTTATAAATTCCCTCACCTGGTAATGTACTGACTTGACTCCACATCCTCCATTTTTTGTTTTATTATATTTTGTATTTATTTAACTGTAGTTTTATTTATATCTTTGAATAGGTATTAAATTCATGTCTTTCAAATTTCAGAAGGTACAAGTCGCCTATTTCCAGTGTGCTCCAGTCCCTAGTTTCCTATTCTGGAGGTAACCGATGTTATAGGCTTTTTCACTGTATTTTTCAGAAACAATTTGTACACATACAAACAAATAACTATGTATTCTTTTTCTTCCCTTTTGCTTTATACACAGATGATAGCATTCTATACACAGTTTTCTGTACCCATCACCCCACTGAATACCACTTTTTGTTGCCGCTGTTTAATATACTTCTACATAGTATTCCCTTGTATGAATCAACCATAGTGTATTCAACCAATCCACTACTGATAATCCCTTATGTTGTTTCATCTCTATTTTTTCTTTTGAAGGCTTTATTTCCTAGTCTTTTCTCTCTCTTTTCTTTTTAAATTTTTATTTTAAAAAATAAGATATAAACATTTAGAATTTTAATAAGTATTGCCAAAATGCACACTAAAAAGTTTATAGCAATTTACACTCCACCAAATATATGAAAGTGCCTGTTTTGAATTATTCACAGCAGCCAAAATATGGAAACAACCCAGATGTCCTCCAGCAGATGAATGGATAAAGACAATGTGATGTACACATTCGATGAAATGTTATTCAACCTTAAAAAAGAAGAAAATCCTATCATTTGTGACAACATGGGTGGAACTGGAGGACATTATGTTAAGTGAAATAAGCCAGTCAAAGAAAGACAAACACTGCATGAGTCCACTTACATGAGGTACTTAAAATAGTCAAACTCATAGAAGCAGAGAATAGAATGGTGGTTGCAAGGGACTGCAGGAGGGGAAAAGGAGGAGTTGTTCAATTAGTATATAGTTTTTTATGCATGATGAATAAGTTCTAGAGATTTGCTATAAGCATAGCACCAATGGTTAACAATATTATGTTGTACACTTAGAAATTTGTTACGAGAATAGATCTCATTAAGTGTTTTTAGTGCACACGCACAGGGACAGAAGGAAACTTTTGGATGGATATATTTATTTTCTTACCCGTGGTGATGGTTTTATGGGTATATGCATATGCCCAAATTTATCGAATTGTATACATTAAATACATGTAACTTATTTTTGTATATCAATAATACCTCAATAAAACTGTTTTTTTTTTTTAAAAAAAAAAGAGAAAGTGTCTTTTTTTCCCCCACAGCTTCACCCATGTAGGCTATTTTCAATCTCTGAAATATTTGTCCATCTAATAAGCTTTATTTGTTTATTTTTAAATAAAAATTTTCACAATCTTATTATACAAATGGTAAATGATTTGCTTGATAAAATTTACAACATATAGAAAAGCAAAATAAGATGATTTTTTAAAACTCATAATTCCATGCAGCAATAACCAAGTAACAATTTTTGGGGAATTTACTGTTAATGCTATAATTTATATTCTTCTTTTTCTTTTGGCGGGGGTACAAATATGGTAACTTACTACATATATTGTTTCTTAACTAACTTTTCAAAGTTAATAATATATGAATGTTTTCTGTATTATTAATTCTGTCTTTAACACAATAAAATTATAAAAATTTGAAACATGTAAAACTAGATAGAATATCATAATGAACATCCATATATACACCACCTAGATTTAAAAATTAACATTTTTTGATTTCACTTCATTATTTTTCTTTGCTGAGTATTTTAACATCATGACATTTTTCCTTATATACGTTTTTCTAGATTTTAGTAAAACCACTCTTCCTCAGTTATCTCCTTAATCCGATATTATTACAAATGACTTTATATATATAATTATGTGATGTTATATGTATCATTATATATAAAGCTGCATGATAGAATTACAGGACCTGCCTGAGGCAAAATGGTGGAACCAGACTAGTTCCTTGTCCTGAGGTAGCCAGCACCCTTGTCTTTTTCCTAGGGACCCAACAAAACCATCTACACAAAGTTGCTGGGAACTTAAAAGAAACAATTAATACTGAAGAGCACATAAGTCTTTTTAAAAAGCTCTCTTTAAAGCAACATTAGTTATGAGGTAGCTAGGGAAGACATCAATATTCTTATTTTACAGACTAGAAAACCAAGGCTCCACAAAGTTAAAGACTTGCCAAAGGCCACACACTAATGAATAGAGATGGGATTTTAACTCATCTTACTTACTTCACAACCAAATATTCTTCCTCCCGGAAGTTTTGCATCTTAAAAGAGGGCTGTAGGTGAGGGTGGTGCTTTACACACAGTGATGAGTTGGTGATGTGGGATTCTGAGCTTCAGAGGAAGATATTTTGGGAAAGAACTACCTTTCCGAAGACCAGTCTCTGCCTGCTCCACTTGGAGTTGGAGGTGAGCACATGAGGGTCTGCCTTTGGGGAGGAAGCATTTGGGGAGATTCTGCAAAGGGAGAGCTAAAAGGATTTGGGAATTTGCTGGACACTGGGAAAGAGGAAGAGACTTCAGGAAAGATGCCAAGGCTTGAGCTTGTATGAAAGGAAGAATTCAGTCTTGAAGTCGATTTTGGGGAAAAGATGACAGTACACATCAACTTTGGCACATTGCCTTTGGAAAATAGCTAGAGAGAGGTGTTGAGTGGTAACTTGGAGATTCAGGATTGCAGCTTGGAAAAGGAATCTGTAAGGCTGTAGAGTTAGAAATCATTGAAGTAGAAGCGATGATAGGTAGAGGCCGAGGTAGGAGATGAATAGAGACAGAGAGAGTGGAGAGTGACAAGTAGAGCCAAGAATGAGGTCACATGTAGGGTCATTGAGAGAAAGAAGGAGAAAACCAAGAACGAACAAAGGAGACTGAGAAGCATCAGAGAGAGAATGAGAGGAGGATGGTATAGTATCACCAAAGTCTGACAGTCCTACAAAAAAGGCAGGCATAATCAATAGATCAAAGGTTGCAGGATGGTCAAGGAGGATGAGAACGGAGAAAAGGCCATTGGATGTGATGAGAGCTGAGAGTGTGTTACTGAACTGAATAATTGTTAGAAAAATAAGGTTGAAGGATTATAAATGGGATGAAGTATGTATAAAATAAGCATGCATCAGCTTATGTTCCTCTGCACCGGACACTGGCTCATGACCAGGGCAAAGGAATGGGATACACCCTCCTCTCTCCCTGATGTTCCAAGTCCCAGCTTCCATTCTCTTGCAAGTACATGTTGCATTCAAATCTGCTGTTTTTCATTTAAACTACCTTTCTAAAAAATATTGGTAAGAGGTTATAATACAGTGCTCTTTGCCCTCCACCACTCTATGTCCTACATAGCTCGCTGCTTCAAAATACCCATAAGGAAGGTCCTATGGTGATAGACAGACAGACAGACAGATGGACAGACAGATGATAAGATAGGCGATAGATAGATAGATAGATAGATAGATAGATAGATAGATGATAGATAGATAGATAGATAGATAGATAGATAGATAGATAGATAAATTTAATTAAGGTATAACATATGCATAGGAAAGTACACAAATCCTAAGTGTACAGCTTAATGAATTTTTACATAGTATATGTTTGTGTAGCTGCTATTCACATCCTGATATAGAATATTTTCAGCACTCTAAAAGGAGCCCTCAGTGCTCGTGGCTGTGATTTTGGAGAACTGGTCCAATTCCAGAGGTGAACTCATGGTGGGGAGAAGTCTTAACTTCAATGCTTAGTTGCCCCTGAGAAGTGGGATACACAGTGGTGAAAAGTGTGGATGCTAGGCTCCTATCTGGGTTTGAATCTCAGTTCCACTGCATACCAGCTCTGTGGCCTTTGGCAACTTACATAATACTTCTGTACCTCAGTTCCCTCATCTGTAAAATGGGGCAAAATGGTACCAACTTGATAAGATAGAGAAAATTAAATAAGGTACTGAGAATAGTGCTTGGCACATAGTAAGCACTCAATAAATATTAGCTCTTTTAAAGCTATTGGTGGGAATTCCAGGTTCACTGCCAGAGCCATTGGAGCATATATTTGGGGGTGGGTCATGCTGAAATTTCAAATCCTACCCTTAGCCATTTCCGCCTTGCTTACAAGAAACCAGGGTTTTTCACTACATCTCCCCAGGCTCTTCATGGGGCTCTATTCTGTCCTATCCCTGGGCACTGCATACTCAGCCGAGGGAGTGGAGACGCCAAGCTTAGCTCTGGTGGTGACCTTATCAAGACTTTCCATCACACCCGCTGGGTCATTGGAAAGGCTTGCTCACTGTGCAGGCCAGCCAGCTTCCAGAGAATTTATCAGCAGGCTGGAACTGGGGTGTGTGTGACCCTCAGCTGCTCCCAGGGCTTTCCCCTTCCTTCTCTCCACCCCAGGTTCACCTCTGGAATTGGACCAGTTCTCCACAATCTCGGCCAGGGTGACAGCAAGGTGTGATGGATGGACAAGGAGCTGAGGAGTGGCAGGGTGCTTGGTCGGGAACCCAAGGCTGTGTTTATGAGAAGGAAGAGGCTGTTTCCTGGAGCAAGCAAAATGTAGCTCTAAAAAAGGCAGGGGAAATACATCATGCAAGGGAGCGTAACCCTGGGAGGGCCGCCGGGAATCTGAGTACCAGAGGAGCCCTGGCAGGTCAAGGTGCCTCCGACAAGGCCTTTTTTATAGGCCATTTGCGTGAGGGCTTGCTGCTGTTCCTTGTAGAGCTGACAGCCACTCAAGGTCTCAGTGGGGAGGTTGGAAGCTAATCTTAGCTGTCGCTTTCCAGACCTTCTTCGCTGGCCCTGCTGATGCACTTAGAAAAGAAATAACAAACTCTATTGTTTTAGAAAACTGCAAAAATGACAATTTTGGCTGTTGATTCTTGTATTGCTGCAAATAGATTGGAGTGTCTCAGCTCTTTGACTCCTACCGAATCCAGGGCAAAAGAAAGTTTAACTGGATTCCCTCAGTGGTCAAGAGAGGTCCAAAAATGTATTTTTTTCCCAGAATGTAAAACAGAGTAATGTCTCTGTTTATCCCTAAGGATTCTTGCTCCTCTGACTTCCCCGAAGATCTTGCAGGGTTGTAAAGGAGATTTGAGATAAAATGAGCTCTCTGTATTAGTTTCCTATGGCCTCTGTAACAAACTGCAAACTTTAGTGGCTTTAAACAACAAAAATTTATTCTCTTACATTTCTGGAATCCAGAAGTCCAAACTGAGTCTTACAGGGCTAAAATCAAGATTTTGGTAGGGCTACTTCTTTCTGGAGCTTCCAGGAGAGAACCTGTTTCTTGCTTCTTTCAATTCTGGTGATTATCAGCATTTCTTGGCTCGTGGCCCCTTCCATCTTCAAAGTCAGCAGCATATAGCATCTTCTCACTCTGCATCTGCTTCCCTCTGCCTTCCTCCCCCCCCACAATTTTTTTATTGTGGTGAAATGCATATAACATAGTTTAATCTCATAACCATTTTTAAGTGTTTAGTTCAGTGGTATTAAATACATTCAAATGTTATGCAACCATCACCCCCATCCATCTTCATAGCTTTTTTAATCTTGTAAAATTGAAACTCAATACTCAATAAACAATAACTCTCCCTTCCCTCTTACGCCCAGCCCCTGGCAACCACCATTCTACTTTTTGTCTTTATGATTTCGGCTACTTTATGTATCTCATATAAGTGAAATCATACAGCAATTTTGTCTTTTTTATGACTAACTTATTTCACTTATATCACTGGCTCAATATCCTCAAGGTTCATCCACGTTGTAGCATATGTCAGAATTTCTTTCCTTTTTAAGGCTGAATAATATTTCATTATATGCATATACCACATTTTGCTTATCCATTCATCTGCCACTGGACGGTTGGGTTCCTTCTACATTTTAGTTATTGTGAATAATGCTGTTGTGAATATGGATGAACAAATATCTCTTTGAAACCCTGCTTTCAATTCTTTTGGGTATGTGCTCAGACATGTAGTTGCTGGATCGTACAGTAATTCTATTTTGGATTTTTTGAGGAACCGCCACGTTGCTCTTACAGCAGTTATACTATTTTACATTCCCACCAATACTGCGCGAGGGTTCCAGTTTCTCCACATCCTTGCCAACACTTGTTTCTTTCTGTTGTTTTGATAGTAGCTATCCTGATGGCTAGCTACCATCCATCTGAGTGACTGAGGTGGTATCTTATAGTTTTGATTTGCATTTCTTTAGTAATAAATGCTGCTGAGCATCTTTTCATGTGTTTGGTGGCTGTTTGTACATCTTCTTCAGAGAAGTGTCTATTCAAACCCTTTTCTCATTTTTGAATTAGTTGGTTTTTGTTGTCAAATTTCTGTCTCCCTTCTATAGGACACTTGTGATTAGGGCCCTCGTGGATAATCCAGAAATAATTTCCCCATTTCAAGATCCTGCAAAGTCTCTTTTCCCATGTAAGGTAATATTCACAGGTTTCAGAGATTAGGACCTGGATATTTTTGAGGGTCGTAATTTAGTCTATCATATCCTTTAAGAACCATAGAAATTTATTGAGCATTTACTATGTGCTAAGTACTGTGCTAAGTGCCTTAATGCAGGTACCCTTCTAATTTTCCACCTTTATGAAGCAGGTACTGCCCTCAATTTGTAGACAATAATAGCTAACATCCACTGAATTATTAGTATGTGCCAAACTCTCTTCTTGGATTTTAGATGTATTAACTTATTTAACTCTTACAGCAACCTGTGAGGTAGGTACTATTATTATCCCCATCTAAGAGATGAGGAAACTGAGGCATAGACAGTTTAAGTAATTTGCCCAAGATCTTCCATTAGGGAGCAAAACTGGAATGTGAATCTAAGCAAATAGCTATTAAACTTTCTGCCAATTCAGCTTTGTTCTTCCTACTCCATAGCAGAAGGTTTACCTGGCATTTTACTGTCTTTATTCTACTGACAAGGTGAAAGTGGTACTATGATCTGAGAGTTACCTCAAAGGTCAATTGGTCTAATATCAGTTTTTTCATTGCCTAGGTCTATTCCTTTGCATTCAGCATTGCTCTTATACCCGCTTTGAAACAAAACATTCTCAGGGGAGTAATATATTAAATCATTAATTCCTTTGTGTAAATAAGTTTACAGGGTAGTTTTTATAATAGAAAGAAAACATGAACTTGGAGGGTTAAGAAAGAGAAAGCTGGGAGGCCAGGGTCAAAAATTGCGAAGGGGATGGGGAAATGGGGGAATAAAGACCCAGCTTCTGTCCTGAGAGGATGAGGTCATGGTGAGAATAGAGGGAGAGAGGAAGGGAAGGAGAGAGAGAAAGAGGGAAGGTGGGAGGGAGGAGAGAGACAGAGGTGACAAATAAGAACTGGAGTGTTTTGAGCCCACTGAAGTCAAGTTTGCTTCCAAGTCACCGAGTTGAAAGTGTGGAAATGAATGAACAGCCAGGCATTGGAACTGGCACTTTACTGGGAAGCAAGATAGAGAGAAGAGATAATAAAAGGGACTCACTCCATCAGATTTTTTAGTGCAATAAAACTGAAAACAGGTCATCATCACAATCTATTAATTAAAAATGTATTCATTAAGCTCTTACTGTGTCCAGGGCTTTTTAAAGAGCTGCCCCAAGAAAGGGTCCCTCTATCAAGAATACGATCATGAAGTAATGCCTGGATTGCAAATTGGCAACCCGGGAGCCTAATTCTAGAAGAAGTATTATTGTCAGCAAAGCATTTTAAAAATTGATTTTTTTTTATCTTTTTTATTTTTATAGTTTAAGCATGCCCTGTCCAGTTCACCACACTTCTCACACTCTACATTGGCATATTCCCAACCTACTTCAGTCATTACTTATCTAGCCCCTAAAGGTCTTTGAGTTTGCAACCTTTGGGATAAGGCCTTTTGCCTTATAAATAGAGGCTGCCAAACTTTCAAAACGAAAGCTGTTAAGCCAAGGAAAACTATGCTTACAACCGTCTTAGTAATTCTAGAAGGTCACACACCTGACCTTTCAGCCTCATTTGTCCACTAAGTGTACCCCATTAGAAGACCCATATGTCATGAATTTTACTGCCACAAATTATAGGGTCAGATCATTTCCCGTTTTGTCCTCCACCCGTGGCTCTCCTGGGAAGCTGGAGGCTGTTTCTCCTTTGTAATTGGAAAGTGTTTGTCTCGATAGCTTTCAGTGGGTGGGCAAGATTAACCTTTAGCCTCCACATATACATGGGTTGTGTGGCAAAAAGGGTAGTTTGGGCCAAGACTCATTGGGGGCCGGCAGGGGCAGAGGAACCAACATAATATCCAGTGATTCTACCAAAAACGATAAGATGTCAGAGCTAGCAAAGACCTTAGATTATTCATTCATTCATTCATTCATTCATTCATTCAACAAATATTTACTGAGTGCTAGCATTTTGCTAGGTGCTGGGGTCACAGCAGTAAAAGATAAATCCCCTGTCCTCATGAAACTTATGTTTAATAATGCAACTGTCCACTAATCATGTCTGTAGTCCAGTGCCTTTATTATGTAGGCAATGCAGTCAAGATCAGAGCAGGCACATGAATTGTTTAAGGTCACATGGCTTGTTAGCTACAAAACCATGACTGAAAATGAGGTTCAACACTTGTTCTTTGGCTTTTTTTTACTTCCTACTTCCACACTCTTCATGTTTTTTACCTGTCTTTATTTTCCACGTGATCTATCCCAAACCACCCTACTACTAAAGTTGAGGTTCCCTGAGCTTAGTCATCAAATGATTCTATCTTAAAGGATTAAGCAAATTATTTCATAGAGCAACGTCCCTCCTTTATTGCTACAGTATGTTCCTTCTTCCCTAGAAGTTGCATCCAAAGGCTTCACCACCTACTGAAATTATTATATTTCTATAAATGGGGTAAACCCTTGTTTGAATGGGTCATTTTCACAGAAGAGTATATACTGCATGATTCCATTTATATGAAATTCTACAAAAGGAAAATTCTATTTATATGAAATTCTATATTATATCAGTAGTTACCTAATGTCAGAGGTGGGGATTTATTGCAAAGGGGCACGACAGAACTTTCTAGGGTGACGGTTATGTTCTAGCTCTTTAATGTGATGGTGGTGACATGAGTGTACATTTATCAGACTCATCAAACCTTATACTTAAGATAGATATGTTTTATTGTTTATAGATTATGCATTAATTAAGCCAATTTTTTTTGGGGGAAAAAAAGGACATTTTGAAAGAAGCTTGCTTTCTGCAAAGAGGCAGATAAGCTCTGCCAGATTGGAGAGTCGGGACTTAAAATGCAACGACTTAACTAGTACGGGTGATTCTAGCCAGAGAGGAAGTGAGACTGGAGAGGTGAAGATGTTCTTCACTCATTTGGTCTCACTTGCCATGTGTCTATTAGAATGTAAGCATTTTGCAGCAGTGAGTGTGATTCTGGCTGGGCTGACTTATAGAGATGTCTTTACAGTAAGTTTGGGCATATCTATTTTACTTTATGGATGATTTAAGGACTTTTCAAGCACAGTTTTTATTATACATGATTTTAAACATATGAACTGATTTTAAAAGGTAACTTCCTGCTTTTTTCTTCAGCCGGAACTGCCATCTTTCAGTAATTCACCAAATGACCAACAAAAAGGGAATGAGAAGAAGCTCAAGGCCCTTTAGAAAACATAGAGTTGTTCCTTTGGCCACATATATGCAAATCTGCAAGATATGTGATATTGTCGACATTAAGTGAATAGATGCTCTTCAGAACGGAATGCCCCTCAAATGTTGCCATGGCAAACTGGAGGAGTCTACAGTGTTCCCCAGCATGTGGTTGGCATTGTTGTAAACAAACAAGGGCGAGATTCTTGCCAAGAGAATTAATGTACATATTGAACATATTAAGCACTCTAAGAGCCGAGATAACTTCTGAAACATGTGAAGGAACCAGAAAAAGGAGGGAACCAAAAAGAGAGGTACTTAGGTTCAACTGAAGCATCAGCCTACTCCACCTAGAGAAGCTCACTTTTGTGGGAACCGATGGAAAAAAGCCTGAGCTGCTAGAACCTATTCTCTATGAATTCATTGCATAATAGGCGTAAAAATAATAATAATAAAAGACCACTGTAGTATAAAAACAAAAATGAAAAAAAAAAAACCCCTTAACTATTTCATGAAAAAATTACCTTAATCACTTGTTTTCAGCATGCTCAGAGGTGGAGGAAAGAAACTGAATTCTAGTTTCTAATTGTCAAATCCCCCTTTTTCTGGGGAATTTGACAGGATATTTTCCTGGGGTCTTGAATCAGTTTATCAACCTGTAAATAAGCCTGGCACTTTCTGTGTCTCTGAATTTGGATGTCTGTGTACACGTGTGCATATGTGCTTATGGTTGGTGGCTTTGTCTTTTCTATTAACTTGGAATCACCTCCAAAATCCTGGAAGCGAGAGGTTATGTTTATTTTTACAATAATATGAGTATGTACAATAGTCTCTGTGGTAGCCTGATAAATACTTGTGAACCATTTGATTCCTTCTGCTTTCTTAAACTTAAATTGTAATTGAAATTTAATATTTGAAGTGCTCAATTAAACATTCTTGGTGTGCAAATCTCCACTTGGAAGCACTGCAGAGCCAGTGGTCTGTGCAATAATTAGTTCACCAAGGTTCATCCTGGCCTCTGGGTGATGAACATGCTATTTTGGGGGAGTGATACATATATGACCAATTCTTATAATAATTATATTTGCTGGGTACTTGATGCATTTTGTAGTACTTTCACATATACTATCCTCATAACCAGCTTGGACTGTATATTGGATAGATTATTAACTCCACTTCAGGCTCAGAGAGGACATGAGATTTGCCCGAGGTCATATGGTGAATCAGCAGCAGAATTCGAACAAAGGCTAAGAGCCATGGACAATTGATGAGACAAGGGACAGAATAGAAAATCTATAGAGTTATCATAAAAGGAAGGCAACCAAAATTTATCGAGCACCTCCTATGGACCTTTACTCTGCCTAAAGACTAAAGGACCTTTAGTCTTTACTCTGTAACAGGATTTATATACCCTCTTGGAATACCCCCATCCAAAAAAAGAATACTCCCATCCTAATATAGTTGCAGGATGCAACTATATTGGTCAGGGAATATTACAGACTGGAGTTATAAGATTTTAGCCAGATCGAATCTTGGGGAAGGACTGTATAGGGACTCATGCTGTCCTTTCTTCTCAGTGTGCTTATTTAGTACTGGGTTAGATCAGTGTGTGGAAAAAAAAAAAAAGAGGTACAGGATTCTGTTTCCTAGAACCTTCTAACTAGAAGATTCTTTGTTGTATCTTTTAGAAGTCATCCAATTGGATATGGTTTTGTTTCTGAGAGCACAAAGAATAAATTTTGAAGTGCCCCCTCCCCACGTATGGCATCCATCAATGTAACTCTTGGATTTTATTATTATTATTGTTATAATATCCATTGTCTAACATAATTCACTATGGTGATTTTGCAGTATAGACCAGACCAATAAATATTTCAGAAGAATGAAGTACTGGATATATTATGTAGTATAGTGTAAGTAAAAAGTTGGTGAGCATCCTTCCCCCAGTATCTTTACCCTTTATTACATCTTTATTTTTTCTAGATCCTTCAAAATCAGAGGCTCCCTTATCTCCCTAAACTTATTTTCCATATGGTTCCTCAATCAGAATCCCTATTGCAGGTTAGGTCAAGTTTCCTTACTTTCATCCCTCCCCCACAGGATACAAATCCCTCCCTCAGTTCCCCTTGGGAGGAATGACTTTTCTGCCTTTCTCAATCCTTTCCTTCCTCCAAGGTCCACTTTAGACCAATGTCCTCCATCAAGTCCTCCCTGACAGCTCCTGCCTAGTTCCCTCTTCCTTCTCTGACCTCCTACTACACAATGGTGTGTGATAATAATAGCCTTCATTGGCCCAGTGATTGACGAAGCACTGCACTCACTTGTGATTTTCACAAGCCCCTGAGGTTGATGAGAAGAATTTTCTTGTTCTCTCAGAGAGAATGAAAAACTATCCCAAGGCCATATTGTAAATGGCAAAACTGGGATGTCGGCTCAGGTCCTTGAAGTCAGAACTTTTCTGCTACCGTCTTTTGCCTCCATCTCACACTTCTATACATCAACAGTGTCTAGTTTAGAGTTGAGAAAAATTAGATGCTTTAATGACTCTTTGTGGAGTGCTCTATTGAACTTGTCAGATCTTCATTTTTCTTACTGTATCCCACCTGCTCCCAACTCAAAGTGGCTTTCCACTTGTTATGATCCATGAGTCCACAAAGCACCAGAGGTGGGAAATCTGCTCTTTCCAGACATCATCTGTGATGGAAGCTGTACCTGGGGAGTGGAGCTGGGTCTGTTCCATGGGAATACTGTCCGTGAGAGGCATGGACTCCCCGAAGAGCTAGAGAGGGGGGATATCGCTAAAGCACAGCAGAATGAGGACATGATTTCACTTGTTTGTTATGAGGGTTTTTTGAACCAAAGAAAATGAGTATTTAAAAAAACGCTAGCAAAGAAAATCTCTCTCCTTTGGCTGAGTGACATTTCATGCCTGTTCATATCGTTATGTCAGTCTTTGAAAAATGAAGAACTAAAGCAGTCTCTTTCCTCACTAGACAAAAGGAAGAGTTGGGTGTTTTTCTGGTAGGAGACCCGAGTGTGATGAGTGAAGCATTAGGATAGAGGCTGAGTCACTAGCATTGGGAGGGTGGGGAATCACAGCCTTCCCCTGAGCCGTGTACTTAGGGCCGTGGTTACACACACCTGTTGGCTGCTGCCAATGCTGGTATTGTCAGCATCTGGGACATGGCTCAGGGAAAATCTCCAGCTGTCATTGGTTCTTTCAAAATGGATCTTTTCCAGATGAGGGGTGGGTAGTGTTTTATCTTTAATGACTTAAAAAATAATATAGGATTTATAATTAGTTGCAAAATAGTACAGAGAGTTCCTGTGTACCCTCACCCAGCTTCCCCCAATGATAATTTCTTACCTAACCACAGTCGTTTCTTTTTAATGTAGTATCTAAGAACAAATACTTTATTATTATCGATAATGTTTCTAGGGGTTGATGAACTCAGTTGTTCTCATGTGGTGTCTTTCATCGGTTGTCATCAGATGACAACGGGGGCTAGAGTCATCCGAAGGTTTCTTTGCTCATATGAAACGAGGCTGGTAAAGCATCTCTCTTTGTGTGGCCTTTTCTAGCTTTAGCTTCCTAACAGCAAGGCCGTCTTAGGTTAATCAGATTTCTCATGTGGTAGCTGGCTTACTCCAGAGCAATTGTTCCAAGAAGCCTGGTAGAAGCTGCAAGGCTGCTTATGATCTAGTCTTGAAAGTCCCAGAATATCACTTCCATCACATTCTATTGGACAAGCAAGTCACTCAGGCCAGCCAGATTAAAAGAAAAGGGAATTAGACTCCACATCACAACAGAGGTTGCAAAAAATTGACAGCTATCTTTAGCCTACCACAATTGCCTCTGCAGTTCAGTGGTCCCCAAGTGAGTGGACAGGGATGCTATGGTGGAGCTCATTAGAAGTGTTGTTTATGTCATTAGTGGGATAAATCTTTATGTCTAGATTGCCCTAGGGGAATTTTCATCCAGTCACAGTGTCACAGCACCATTAGGCACCATAAACTCACTAAACGTCATCTCATGGAGCAATTGAATCACCTTCTCAACCCACACCTAGTAAGCAGAAATACAGAGGGCAGCAACGAATATCTCTGTGGACTTCAGGGTAAACCTTGGAATTGCCTCATATTCTACAATTTCCATTTTCCAAATAGGCTGACATCCATCACATATTTTTCGCTATATTTGTGTTTTCTGCAAAGTAATCTGCCAGGACTAGATAAGGCACAATGCTAGGTGTGATGTGGGATGCCCAGATGACTTACACATGGCTCCTGCTCCCAGGAGTGTTGGTAACAATTCCTTCCTACCTTTCTACTGGGGTCCAATTTTCCAGCCTTGTTGTTAAGCAGGACTGGAGAAATGGAGAGGCCCTAGGTGGTGAGGGAAATGGTCAGGGGAAGCAATTGCCACCATTGTTGTGATGACTAAAACAAGTTCAAGTGGCTATTTCATGAGGGAATCTGCAGCTTGCTTCTCGACAGCGGCCTCTATGTTAGGGAAACATCTTTCTTGTTCTCTCTTAGGCAGAGAATACGAACATGTTGCATCTCGACTTCTTTTCTAAAAAATTTATCGTCTTCTTTGCCCAGATGTCAAGTTATCCGGGGAACGATTCTTTGCGCATCCGTAGTCTGGGTGGAAAGAAATCTTCACGGAGGGGTGGGGAACATCAAACTCGAGGTGGGTGGAGATGGGAAAGTCTTAGGAGCACACTGGGCTTCAAGGGAAGCTGGTGAAGCGGGGAGAGAACTAAGAGTGAACCCTGCGCTGCCTGAATTAAGGGAAAGGCGCAAACTGAACAACTCAACTGGTTTGTATGTTGAACATGCTTCCTGTGATCCTCTTCTTCGGATTCAAGAGGATTATAGTTCCAGTCTTGGGGTTTGTGAGGAGGAAATTTCAGTGGAGAGGAAATTAGGTGGGAATCGAAAATGGGTGTATCTGACAATAGCAGAAGAAGTGAGTGAAAGGGCTCCACCTGGAGGCCTTTTCTAGCGATGATAAAAGAAAAACGAAATGGGATGTGGCAGTGGTCTGGGCGTCTGAAGGAGAGAGGAGTAGGGTTCTCGCCTGAGACTGCCTCATAAACGGTGTTAGAATTGTGGAGTTCTGGATCGATAAGAATGGGCTCGTAGAAACCTGTGCATGTCCGACTGCACAGTAACCTCGAAGAGTGTTATTAAGTGGAAGGGGGAGACGCTGCCTTAAGCTTGGGAATGGGGGAAGGGAGAAGCTGTTAGACAAATTGCAAGGGTTGGGCTTATGGGAAGCCCCCTCCTTGATGGTACTGCCAGTTCTCTGAATGTGTCATGTTCTTTCATACCCCCACTGCCTTTGCCTACGCTGTTTTTTTTCTGCCTGGACTACTCTCCCCTCTTCTCATGCCTGGAGGATATGAAGTTTTAAGATTCAATGCAATCTTAGGGAGGCCATTTCTGATCGTTCTCACTTTAGATTGGGGCCCCTCTTCTGTGTTCCATGTAACTTGGGGTTCCCATTGGACACGAGTTCCATGAAGGTAGAGATTGTGTTTGTCTTGCTCATCGTAACATTCTAAGTGCCTAAAACTTGTAAATTCTCAATAAATATCTATTAACTGAATGAAATAGTTCTGTTGTAGCAGTTATCATAGGTATGAAAATTGTGCGTAGACTTGTCTGTCTTTCCCAACAGGCTATGAATTCCTGAGGGTAGGGACCATAGCTTACCCATCTTGATAGCCCCAGCAAAAGTCTGGGAAATAGAGGTGGCTTATCAATATTTGTTGAATGAATATTAGAGAGGAGGAGGGCAGTTTGGGGGTACACGTAAGGCTAGTCAGTGATTCTAAGCTCTGGCTCACAGTAAAGTCACTAGGGGAGCTGGGCCTCACACAAGATCAATCAAAACAGAGTCTTTGGGGTGGGGCCCAGCCATCAGTATTTTTTTTTTTTTTTAAGCTCCATAGATTAACCTAATGTTGGGAACCTCTGGACTGGGCTCTAAAAGAATGTCAGAATCTAAGGCAGCCAAGATAACATTTCAGAAGAGTCTCTTTCTGCTGGAGAGGGAAGGGCTTTAGTTCTCTTCCAAAACTGTGTAGGTGCTAGAGCAGAAGAGAATAAGGAAGACTAGATTCTATCCTAATACTCAATGGATTCTCTCTGGGAGAAGAACTAAGGTAGGCAAATGTGCTCCACTTTTGAGAAATTAGGACATTTCCAAGGATGGTCTTCACCATAATTCCCACGACCAGCAGAATCAGTATCACTTGGGAGCTTATTAGAAATGTAGAATCTTGAGCCCCACCCTCTCAAGTCTACTGCATCAGAATCTGTATTTGCACAAAATCCCCTGGTGATTCATGGGTACATTTAAGTTTGAGAAGCATTACTCTGAAGTAGTTGTCCTCACAGTGTGCTTGGGGTACCAGCATCCTCTGAAGTGAGGGGTGGAGTGGGGTTGGGGGATTGTAGTTCTCACATTTTAGCTTGAATCAGAATTACCCAAAGGGTTTGTGAATCTCAGATTGCTCAGACAATTCCCCGTTGCAGGAGAAACTGGTAAACCTGTGAACCACCTCATCAGTAGATCTGGGATAGGGAATTTGCATTTCTAACAAGTTTCTAGGTGATGTTTGATAGTGCTGGTTCAGGGACCAGACTATTTAACTATTATAAATAACTATTCATAGTTATAACTGTTATAACTATTCATGTGCAAGTTTTTGTAGGGACATATGCTTTTATTCTTTGGGGTAAATATCTAGGCGTGGAATCGCTGGCTCATGTGAGAGTTATATGTTTAATTTTTTAAGAAACTGCCAAACTGTTTTCCAAAATGTGGGGACCATTTTACATTCCCACCAAAAGTGAATGAGAGTTCTAGCTCCTCACATCTATACCAACCCTTGGTATGGTCTGTGTTTAGTTTTAGCCAATCAAATAGGTATGCTGGTATTTCATTGTGGTTTTCTTTTTCTTTTCCTTTTTAAAAATTTTTTTCCTGTCTTTTTTTTTTCTAAATTACGTTTATAGGGGTAACATTGGTTAATACAATCATATAATTTTCAGGTGTACATTATCATTTGACATCTGTATATTCTATTGTGTGTTCACCACCCAAAGTCCAGTTTCCTTCAGCTACCACATATTTGATCTCCTTTACCCAATTCACTCTCCCCATACTCCCTTATATTTGATCCCCTTTACCCCATCAATTCCCCCCTCTTCCCCCATCCCATTAGTAACCACTAACTCTATAGTCCTCTGGTAACCACTCGTCTATGGTCCATGTCTATGAGGCTCTGTTAGTTTGTCGTGCTCATTTGTTGCTTTTAGGTTTATATCCCACATATAAGTGATATCATGTGATTTTCAACTTTTTATGTCTGTCTTATTTCACTTAGCATGATTATCTCGAGGTCCATCCATGTTATTGCAAATGACAGTATTTCATCTTTTCTTATGGCTGAGTAATATTCCATTGTATATATGTACCACAGCTTCTTTAGCCAATCATTTATTGTAGGACACTTTGGTTGCTTCCATGTCCTGGCCACTGTGAATAATGCTGCTTTGAACACTGGTGTGCAAATATCTTTATAAATAAGAGTTTTCAAGTCTTTGAGTAAATACCCAGTAGAGGGATTGCTGGATCATATGGTAGATCAATTCTTAGTTTTTTGAGGAACCTCCATTCTGTTTTTCATAGTGGCCATATCAATTTGCAGTCCCACCAGCAGTGTATGAGGGTTCCTATTTCTCCACATCCTCTCCAACATTTGTTATTGCTTGTCCTGTTGATTATAGCCATTCTAACAGGTGTGATATGGTATCTCATTGTGGTTTTGATTTGCATTTCCCTAATAGCTAGCAATGTTGAGCATCTTTTCATAT
>NW_011889129.1:680135-681310 GCF_000151845.1 Pteropus vampyrus | reverse complement strand
CCACCAGCAGTGTATGAGGGTTCCTATTTCTCCACATCCTCTCCAACATTTGTTATTGCTTGTCCTGTTGATTATAGCCATTCTAACAGGTGTGATATGGTATCTCATTGTGGTTTTGATTTGCATTTCCCTAATAGCTAGCAATGTTGAGCATCTTTTCATATATTTGTTGGCCACTTGTATGTCGTCTAGAGAGAAGTGTCTATTCAGGTTCTCTGCCCATTTTTTAATTGGATCATTTGTTTTTTGGTTGTTATTGAGTCATATGAGTTCTTTGTCTATTTTGGATATTAGGCCCTTATCGGAGGTGTTGCTTGCAAATACATTTTCCCATTCAGATGGTTGTCTCTTTACCTTGCTGATGGTTTCTTTTGCTGAGCAGAAGCCTTTTAGTTTGATATAGTCTCATTCATTTATTTTTCCTTTTGCTTCCCTTGCCTTTGAGGTTAAATTCATAAAATCCTCTTTAAGTCCAAGGTCCCTGAGTTTATTTCCTATATTTTCTTCTATGCATTTTATTGTTTCAGGCCTTATATTCAGGCCTTTAATCCATTTTGAGTTAATTTTGGTGTGTGGTGATAGACAACAGTCTGTTTTCATTCTTTTGCAGGTGGCTTTCCAGTTTTCCCAGCACCATTTATTGAAGAGGCTTTCCTTTCTCCAATGTATGTTTTTGGCTTTTTTGTAGAAAATTATTTGCCCATATAAATATAGGTTTACTTCTGGACTATCAATTCTGTTCCACTGGTCAGTGTGTCTGTTTTGCTGCCAATACCATGCCGTTTCGATTACTGTCACTTTGTAGTATAATTTGAAGTCAGGCAGAGTGATGCTTCCAGCCTCGTTCTTTTTTCTCAGGATGGCTTTAGCAATTTGTGATCTTTTGTGCTTCCATACAAATATGGTGTTCCATTTCTTTAAAAAACGCCGAGGGGATTTCGATGGGGATTGCATTCAATTTGTATAATGTTTTAGGTAATATAGTCATTTTAACTATGTTGTTTCTTCCAATACAAGAACACAGAATATCTTTCCATTCCTTTGTATCTGCTTCGATTTCTTTTAATAGAGTCTGTAGTTTTCATTATACAGGTCCTTCACATGTTTCATTAAATTTATTCCTAGGTATTTTATTCTTTTTGTTGCAATTGCGAAAGAAATTATTTTTTCCACTT
>NW_011889129.1:676098-678770 GCF_000151845.1 Pteropus vampyrus | reverse complement strand
TTTATTCTTTTTGTTGCAATTGCGAAAGAAATTATTTTTTCCACTTCTTTTTCTAGCACTTCGTTGTTAGAGTATAGGAATGCTATGGATTTTTGAATGTTGATTTTGTATCTAGAGACTTTACTGTATTTGCTTATTGTTTCTAGTAGTTTTCTTGTGGAGTCTTTAGGGTTTTCTACATAGAGAATCATGTCATCCGCAAATAGTGACAGTTCGACTTCTTCATTTCCTATTTGGATGTCTTTTATATCTTTCTCTTGCCTGACTGCACTCACTAGGACCTCCAATGTTATTTGAATAAGAGTGGTGATAGTGGACAGCCTTGCCTTGTTCCTGATCTTAGAGGGAAGGTTTTTAGTTTTTCACCATTAAGTACCTTAACATAATAAAGGCCATTTATGACAAACTGTCACCATTATGTTGGCTGAGGGTTTGTCATAGATGGCCTTTATTATGTTAAGGTACTTTCCTTCTATACCAATTTTGTTAAGTGTTTTGATTATAAATGGATGCTGTATCTTGTCGAAGGCTTTTTCTGCATCTATTGATATAATCATATGATTCTTATTTTTTAATTTGTTTATGTGGTGTATCACATTAATTGATTTGCGTATGTTGAACCATCCTTGTGCCCCTGGGATGAAGCCCACTTGATTGTGGCATATAATCTTTTTAATGTGTTGCTGTATTTGGTTCACTAGTATCTTATTTAGGATTTTTGCATCTGCGTACATGAGAGATATTGGTCTGTAGTTTTCTTTGTTTGTGTTATGCTTACCAGGTTTTGGTATCAGAGTAATATTGGCCTCATAAAATGAGTTGGGAAGTATTGCCTCCTCTTCAATTATTTGGAAGAGTTTGAGGAGAATAGGTATTAAATCTTCTTTGAATGTTCGGTAGAATTTACTGGTGAAGCCATCTGGTCCTGGACTTTTACTTTTTGGTAGGTTTTTGATGATCGTTTCAATTTCCATACTGCTGATCAGTCTATTTAGATTTTCCAGTTCTTCTTGATTCAGTCTAGGAAGGTTGTATTTTTCTAAGTACCGGTCCATTTCTTCTAGGTTTTTAAGTTTGGTGTTATATACTTTTTCATAGTATTTTTATATGATCCTTTGTATTTTTGCGATATCAGTCGTCATTTCCCCTCTTTCATCCCTGATTTTGTTTATTTGTGTCCTTTCTCTTTTTTCTTTAGTGAGTCTAGCCAGGGATTTGCCAATGTTATTAACCTTCTCAAAGAACCAGCTCTTTGTTGCATTTATTTTTCCTATTGTTCTTTTGTTTTCAATTTCATTTATTTCTGCTCTAATTTTGATAATTTCTTTCCTTTGGCTGACTTTAGGCTTCATTTGTTCTTCCTTTTTTAGTTTTTAAGATGAAGTGTTAGGTTATTTATTTGGGCTCATTCTTGTTTTTGGAGGTAGGCCTGTAATGATATGAACTTTCCTCTTAGGACCACTTTTGCCATGTCCCAAAAGTTTTGATATGTTGTACTATCATTATCATTCATTTTTATGTATCTCTTGATCTCTGTTTTTATTTCTTCTCTGACCCAGTTATTCTTTCATAGCATGTTGTTTAATCTCCATGTATTTGTGGTTCTTCCTGATTTCTTTTTGCAGTTGATCTCTACTTTCAAAGTGTTACGATCAGAGAATATGGTTGGTATGATTTCAACCCTCTTATATTTGTTGAGGCTATCTCTGTGTCCCATTATGTGGTCGATTCTTGAGAATGTTCCATGTGCACTAGAGAAGAATGTATAAGCAGCTGTTTTGGGATGGAAGCCTCTGTAAATGTCAATTATGTCCCGTTGGACTAAAGTGTCACTTAAGGATGTTATTTTCTTATTGATCTTCTGTTTGGATGATCTGTCCATATCCGACAGTGGGGTATTTAGGTCCCCTTCTACGATGGTGTTTTGGTCTGTTTCTCCCTTTAGTTCTGTTAGTAATTGCTTTACGTGTTTCAGGGCTCCCTGATTGGGAGCATAGATATTAATAAGTGTTATTTCTTCTTGGTGCACGATTCCCTTTATCATTATGAAGTGTCCCTCAGTATCTTTCTTTACCTTTTTTATTTCGAAGTCTATTTTGTCTGATATTAGTACTGTTACTCCAGCTTTTCTCTGAATGCCATTTGCATGAAATATCGTTTTGTATCCTTTCACTTTGAGTCTCTATTTGTCTTTGGAGCTGAGCTGTGTCTCCTGGAGGCAGCATATGGTTGGTTTTGTTTTTTGATCCATTCTGCAACTCTGTGCCTTTTTATTGGTGAGTTCAGTCCATTTACATTTAGGGTGATTATCGAAATATGAGGTCTTCTTATAGCCATTTTATCTTTTGCTTTCTGGTATCTCGGTGTTTCCATTGCTTCCTTGTCCATGTGTTTCTGTTTTCTTTATTTTGGTTGGCTTTTGTGGGGTTTGCCTTTGGTTCTTCTTGTTTCATGTCATATATTTCAGTTCTGACTCTTTGGTGTGTGGTTACCATTTCATTGTGGTTTTAATTTGCATTTCCTTAATGTCTAATGAAGTTGAGCATCTTTTCATGTGTTTATTTGTCATCTATATGTCTTCTTTGGTGAAGCGTCTGTTCAGATCTTTTGCCATTTTCTTATCGAGTGGGTTAATTGCTCATTATTGAGTTTTTTTTCCCCCTCATTGTTAA